>NC_090780.1:8012500-8245000 GCF_040054535.1 Antennarius striatus | reverse complement strand
CACACCATATTTAAAATTCTTTAAACCAATAATAATGACTGTACACATAAAAATCTGAAATTTAAAGGTTTTGAGAAGAGAAACAAATAAAATTACCCTGAACTCTATGACATCCAGGAAAGAGTCATAGTAGCTTGCGGTTGCCGTCATGACTTCAGATTTCTGGCGCTGAATGCTGGTCAGGTTTTGCTGCAAAGGTTAAAAAATATATATATTTTGAGGTTAGATGGAGCAAGTAGTCAATTTTTCTTGTGTGTGAATTAAATACGTTTACTTCTTACTTTTCTGAGCAAAACATTTATCTCAAACATTTACTGTGTGTAATCACAGCACGGATACAATAGTTAGATAATTTCTTTCAGATAGAAATGCTCTGTCTTTACAATTCAAGGGTTTTGCCTTCTTTCGCAGCTTTTCCTATGTTGAAGATTTGATCGTCTCTTTTCCTGGTTTATTTTTGGAGTACTTTTTTTCCAAGTATTGTCTGTATTTCACTTCCTGTTTTTACATTGACATTTAGTTATCCCTGTTCAACCCTCTGCTTAACTGTCTATTATAGTTTTTTTCAATTGCTATTTTTGTTTATGACTCAGGGAGTCATGACTTCTTGGTATTTGGGGATTTAATGTCTGTGAACTACACCGGATTGTCTCTAAAACTTGAGGGTCAGTAGTACAACTGTTTAATTGGACATTTTCTCTACATTAGGAGATAACCTTAAGGGTAAGTGTTTATTTTTTCAGTTACTTAACGGGACTCGGATTCAAATTTAAAGTTTCTATAAGTGTCGCAGTAATTGCTTATCAGCAGCAAATATGTGTCAGTACCACAAACTCATAAATTCATCAAATAAGCAACACAGAACAACACATAATAATGACATTATCTGAACCGTGCTTACTATGTTTCCTCTGAAGTCAATGTTGGGGAATTTCTTGTTGATGTACTTGATGGCGGGCTCCATGCCTTTATCTGTCAGGATCGACGGTCGTGTCTTTGGCTGTGCACAGGTCTACACAGAAGAAATGATTAAGTTTGTAAGTTTCAGTTTCCTCTGGATTTTCTCATGCTGTATCTCACTCAGGAATATTTTAGCAGTTAAATCTTTTATTTTTATTACATCTTCATGGCCTGCTGTCTAGCAGGATGGGATCTTTTGAGCAGGGTGTTATTGCACCTTTTATTCAGCCAGTGGTTAGAATGATAACCTTGTCAGAGGTAAGTCAGTGAATCCTCAGACTAGATGAGGAGACTGTGGCCAGTAATAATGCTATCCATCCTCCTTCAACAGCCTCCATCAGGGTGACCTTGTGGGATTGTTAATGCCAACAGCTCCAGCGGGGTTGTTTGTAAGCTGACAGCAGCTCTCAGTTGTATTATCGGACTGTGAAAATCCAAATACATGCGTGTTCGGCAAATTGTCAGTGCGTCTTCTTTTCCTTTCGGCTTTTCCCTTCAGGGGTCACCACAGCAAATCAGTTGCTTTCATCTAACCCTGCTTTTGGCAAATTGTCAGTGCGTAAAGGTTTTAAATGCATCAAAGTATATTATTTTATATATATCTTCCCCTCAAAATACTTCCCAACGTGAGTACACTGGTTGGTGATAGTGGGCCAGTACCCAAAACACCTCATCAAGAGGAGGGTGCCATTTCATGCTTGCTACAGCGATATGTGTAAAATCTCTGAAGTCACCTTCTAATTTCTAATCATGCCATCTGATGTCTTCATTATGCTCTAACAACCCGTTAGATTCTGTTTTCACAGAAGTTCAGAATAGCTGTAGTTTGAGATGACTGACAGTACAGACTGACTTCCTGTTTGCACTTCCTTTTTTGACCAAATAAGTTCAGCTGCTGCTAGAAGATGGTGCTGCCTTTTTCTGCGAAGTCACTTGACACGCACAGCATTGTTTTAAACAGCAAGCAGTTGCTACACCAGGAGAGTTTCATGACTGAGACCTATTAGTGGGTTGTTATTGGTATTTCGCATCCAAACTGGGTTACAGACAAGTACTGTAATGAGTCTGAGTTGTTGGAACAAGTGCAAATGATGTTTATACAATGAGGCTTTTTTTCCCTTCTCACAGTTTTTTCTGAAGAAATAATGATCCCGGTATGAAACAGAAATCATAAATGAATAACTTATTGTACAGATAGACACATTTTGATCTGACATACCAGAAATATAACATGAAAACCTACTTCCTTATTTTTCACTTCTATTGACACATTACTACTAAATGTTCCTGTCTCTCACCTTCTTAATGTAGTTCATGCGTATTAGCACCCCATTCCCTCTCTCATTGAGGATGGTGAGTTTCTCAGCCAATTTCTGTTGGTAGTCCATGGTTCTAAAAACCCAGCAGCTCTCCCACCCTGTGAGCCTCGGCCTCCGGGTCTTGTGCAGCAGCTGAACCTTCAGAAGCAAGTGTACCCACAGCGTCACCCTGACACCAGGTCACATGGGGCTGGTGGGGGTGGAGTCACTGGCAGAATTGTCCCCATAAAATCTGACTATGAATATGACGAGGAAAACTATTCACTAGAAGTTAAAATAGAAAAATTCCCTGAAACTGAAAAAAGATCACAATAGTATTGTTTCAAGCCTTATTTGTTAGATTGGGATTTTCAGTTGTCTACACAATTTATTGTGTCATTACACACTTTGATTTGATGCTTGTGCAACATCATACAGGATATAATCTATAACTCCGTGAAATTAAATTACAGTAAGCGAAATTACACACTGTATGTGTCTGGAGGGGGAGGGTAAAGAAACGTGTCATAGAAGTTAACAAAATAATAGTGAAAATTAAATCACTAGTGCATATAGAATTAAACCGTATATTATTCAACAAACAGTAAGGAAATTTAGTACTGGGACTCAGATTCAGATCAGATTTGATCTAATAATAAAATCACCAGGGAAAACTCGTCGTCAAACAAACAGTGATCATTAACACAGAGACTGTAGTGAAGTGAAAAGATAGAGGAGGAGAAAGAAGAAGATTAAGATTTGATTTTTTTTTTATTTTTAAAATGTTTATTCATAAAAACCAATTTACAAGATAATCATGTTGACACAAAATTGAAAAGAGAATCACGCAAAAAGGAATTCACATCTCAAAAACAAACAGTGGTAGGATTTTCAACAGTACGGTGTTTACCGAATAAAACAAAACGTCTAACCTCTAACATCTAACATTTGTCAAACTAAAAACAATCTCTTTTCTCCATGTCGCCCCACTCCATTCCAACACAGGTTTAAGAAAAACAAAAAACAACATAATTCAAAACACAAATAATCGTTCTCCACAAACATGCTTTTGTCACGGGGTGCGAAAAGGAACCAAGTGCAGCACAAAGAGACAAGATAGGAGTTAAGTTCAACAGTGTTTATGTTAAGGCCAGGCAGAGTGGGAGTCGAACCTGGGTCTCCCAGGCAGCAGGCAGGCAGGTAACCGATAGGCCAGCAGAGCACGCTGGAGACACAATGGATCACTCCAGAGAAAGGGGGCAGGCAGGAGACGAAGTCAAGGGACGGAAGGCTAGTCAATTTACCGGGGCTGGAACAGGAGGCAGAGTCATTGGACAGGCGAGGGTCAGGTTTACCAGCACAGAGAGACGAGGCAGAATCCGTGGATGAAGGGCGGGTAGGTTGGCTGGGAGGCAGACGAGAGGCAGAGTCCAGGAACGAAACAGGTCGTGATCGGGCAGGCAATCCGTAGTAGAACGCTGGAGAGTAGGACATGGGTCAATTACAATCTGGCAGAGACTGAGAGTGAGACGTGGGTTTAAATACCGGACTGATTGCAGATGGGATGTAGGTGTGGGTGATCAGCAGGAGGTGCGGTCAGGCTGGGAGGTGGGACAGGGGAAACTGGAGCAGACTGCAGGAACGGAGTGATCATGACAGGACCCCCCCCTCAAGGGAATGGCCCTTGACGTCCCAAAAACCGACCCGGGGCGGGAGGCGGGGGAAAACAGGAAGGTGGGCTAGAATTCTTGGGACCCCGAGGACTCCATGCCCCCAGGGTCAAGCGCCTCCACCTTGGATGGGGCCTGTCCCCCGTGGACTCCTCTCGACGAGGCCGCCCACGGGTCCAAGGTGCTGGTTGCTCCGGGTGTAGGTGGTGGAAATCGCGCATCATCAGGGGGTCCACAATGTGGCGACCCGGGACCCAAGACCTCTCCTCCGGACCGTACCCTCCCAGTCCACGAGGTACTGCAGTCCGCGACCCCGGTGGCGGGAACGAATGATGCGACGGCCCGCGTAGACTGGTCCTCCTTCCACTTGGATGGCAGGAGGCGGAGGGGGATGAGCTGGGGACAGAGGGCTCTCATGCACAGGTTTGAGTTTTGACACATGGAAGGTGGGGTGAACCCACATATTGCGAGGCAATTCTAATCTTACTGCTGTCGGGCTGATTATCCTAGAGACTGGAAATGGGCCCACAAACCTGGGGGCCAGCTTTTTGGACTCTACACGCAGGGGAAGGTCTCAGGTGGAGAGCCACACCTTCTGGCCCACCTGATATTTCGGTGCAGCAGTCCGGCGGCGGTTAGCAGTGGTGGCATAGCGCTCCCCGGTGCGGAGTAGGGTGTCGCTGGCCCTGGACCACACCTGACGGCAGCGGCGGACGTGAGCAGAGGCAGAGTGACAGGAGACCTCGGCGTCCAGGGCAGGAAACAGAGGCGGTTGGTAACCATAAACACAGTGAAAGGGTGAGAGACCGGTGGTGGAGCTGGTCAGTGACTTGTGGGCATACTCAACCCTCACCAAATGGGAAGCCCAAGAGGCGGGCTCCCGGGAGACCATGCAGCGCAGAGCGACCTCCAGGTCCTGGTTCATTCGTTCCGTCTGACCGTTGGTTTGTGGATGGAAACCCGAGGACAGGCTAGCGGTCGCGGTGAGCGACAGAACTCCCTCCAGAATGCAGAGGCAAACTGGGGACCACGGTCCGACACCACATCCAGGGGCAGTCCATGAATGCGGAAGATGTGCTGTGTTATCAGTTGATCGGTCTCCTTGGCAGAGGGAAGCTTCGGCAAAGGAACAAAATGAGCCATTTTGCTGAACCTGTCTACAATGGTGCAGATGACAGTGTTACCTTCGGAGGCTAGCAGGCCGGTGACAAAATCAAGTGAGATGTGAGACCAGGGGTGCTGAGGTACGGGCACAGGCTGCAGGAGACCAGCGGGAGCCTGGTGGGACTCCTTGTGTCGGTTGCAGACCTGGCAGGCCTTAACAAAGTCCCTGACGTCCTTCTCCTGAGACAGCCACCAGAAACGCTGGTGAAGAAGGTCCCGGGTCCTGAGAGCGCCTGGATGGCACGCCAGTTTGGGTGAATGACCCCACTCATAAACCTCAGTGCGGAGGTCAGCTGGGACAAACAGGTGGTTATCGGGACAAGCACTGGGTCCCGGCTGGTCCTCAGTGGCGGCATGGACTCTTTCCTCAATGCCCCAGGTGAGGGTGGCAACCACGCAGGGAGAAGGAAGAATGGTCCCTGGTTCTGCCGTGGCCTCATCACCTTTCTGGAACTGCCGGGACAGGGCATCAGGTTTGACATGTCTAGAGCCGGGGCGATAAGAAAGGGAAAAGTTAAAACCGATAAAGAACAAGGCCCACCGGGCCTGGCGAGAGTTCAGGCGTTTTGCTGTGCTAATATATTCCAGGTTCTTGATGTCGGTCCAAACCAGAAACGGCTGTTTGGCCCCCTCCAACCACTGCCGCCACTCCTCCAACGCCAGCTTAACAGCTAACAGTTCGTGATTATCAATGTCCTAGTTTTGCTCGGCAGGGGAGAGGCGGCGGGAGATGTAGGTGCAGGGGTGGAGCATATGGTCGGAGATTGCCCTCTGGGAGAGGACGGCCCCAACCCCGACATCCAAGGTGTCCACCTCCACGACGAACTGCCGGTCTGGGTCCGGCATCTGAAGAATGGGGGCTGTGCTGAACGGTTCCCTGAGGGTGCACAAGGCGGCAGCAGCCTCGGGTGTCCAGGAGAAGGAGACCTTTGAACTGGTGAGCACAGTGAGGGGAGCCGCCACCGAGCTTTAGTTGCGGATGAATCACCGGTAAAAGTTGGCACACCCCAGGAATCGTTACAGTTGCTTTCGGGAGTCTGGTGTGGGCCACTCGGTGACGGCAGAGACCTTGGATGGGTCCATCTGGATCTTCCCCTGGGGAGATGCTGTAACCCAGGAAGGAGATCGATGAAGCATGAAACTCACATTTCTCAGCCTTGGCAAACATGGAGTTCTCCAGGAGTCTCTAGAGGACTGCCTTGACATGCTGAACATGCTCCTGGGTAGATTCGGAAAAAATCAAAATGTCGTCAAGGTAGACAAAAACAGAATCTGTTAAGCATGTCCCGGAGTACATCATTTACAAGCATCTGGAATACGGCGGGGGCGTTCGTGAGCCCAAAAGGCATCACCAAATACTCATAATGTCCCACAGGAGTATTGAAGGCCGTTTTCCATTCGTCCCCCTCACAAATGCAGACCAGATGGTAGGCGTTGCGGAGGTCTAGCTTGGTGAATACCCGGGCCCCTTGCAGGAGTTCAAATGCAGAGGTCATTAGAGGCAATGGGTACCGGTTCTTTACCGTGATGTCGTTCAGACCCCGGTAATCAATGCAGGGGCGCAGGGACTTGTCCTTCTTCCCCACGAAGAACAACCCAGCCCCGGCCGGGGAGGAGGAAGGGCGGATGATCCCGGCGGCTAATGAGGCGTTGATGTACTCCTCCATGGCCTGTCGCTCTGGCTGAGAGAGGGAATACAACCTTCCCTTGGGAGGGGAGGTGCCTTGGGAGGTCGATGGCACAGTCGTACGGCCGGTGAGGAGGCAAGGACAACGCCTTGGCCTTGCTGAAGACCTGCCAGAAGTTGTGATATTCCAGGGAAACCCCGGTCAGGTCAGGAGGGTCGGGGGCGGGTGACGGAGACAACTGAGGCGCCGCCACTTGACGAAGGCAGGTGGGGTGACAGGAAACCCCCCCCCACTCCAGGATGGTTCCAGCCTCCCAATTGACGTGGGGGTTGTGACGCCGGAGCCACGGGAAGCCCAGGACGAGAGGCAGACCAGGATGATCCAGAATGTGGAACTGAATGAGTTCATGGTGGTTGCCTGAAAGTAACATGGGAACTGGGGAGGTCTGGTGTCTGATGGTGCCCAGTTTGTGTCCATCCAAGGTTCGTGCAGGAACTGGCTGAGGTAGAGGGACCCGTTTAAGCTTCAGTTGCCGAGCCAACTCTTTGCTGATAATGCAGGCCTGGGCATCAGAGTCTATCAGGGCAACTAAGGAGTGGGATCCCTCAGGCAGGAAAAGACGGACCTGGAGCAGCAGTTTCTTGTCGGGGGGGGACTGTATCTTGGTCGAGCTCACCAGTATCTCCCCAATTAGGGGTGAGCTCGGCCTTTTTGCTGAACATGTGGCAACCATGTGGCCTCCCTCCCCACAATACAGACATAGTCTGGAGTGACGACGACTTTGGCGTTCCTCTAGGGCGAGGGAGGTGCGACCCAACTCCATTGGCTCTGACTCCTCCGATGGATGGCCTGTCAAGGGAGGTGAGCTGGGGGAGTTCCAGCCGAATGAAGCTGATGACTGATGTCGGACGGCCTCCTGGCGCCTCTCCTGCCTCCGGACCTGGATGCGGCGATCAATTCGGGTCGCCAGCTCAATGACCCCATCCAGTGAAGTAGGGACCTCGTGAGAAACCAGTTCATCCTTGATGTAACCCGCCAGGCCGTGAAGGAAAGTGGCAACCAGGGCCGTAGAGTTCCAGCCGCTCTGACTGGACTTGGTGCGGAAATATATGGAGTAACCTGCAACCGTCTGGTTCCCTTGGCGCCTGCCCAGTAGTCCCCGATCTGTCTCTGACCTGGAAGACCCAAAGCCAAAAACCTTGCGCAACTCCTCCGAAAAGAGCTGGAAGGAGGCACAGGCGGGAGACTGCCTCTCCCACTCAGCAGTGCCCCCAAGTCGTGCCTTCCCCATCAGGTGGTTGATGGTGAAAGCCACCTTGGCTTGTTCGGAAGCAAAGGTGTGGGGCTGAAGGGAGAACAGCAGGGAACAGTTAGTCAAAAAAGGACCACAGGTCTCAGGATTTCCTCCATACCGTTCTGGCATTCCCACCCGGGGCTCAGGAGCAAATGTGTCAGTGTTGGAAGGGCGGACCCCAGAGGAGATGGGTCTGGGAACGTTCTGTGCTGCCGTGCCCTCCGGTGGTGGTGGTGACCCGGTGCCGACCCCCATGACATCCAGACGGGCCAAGATGTTTGTGAAGGCAGCGTTGAGCTTGCTCTCCAGGGTGGAGAAACAGACATCATGCTCTCGGAGGACGTCAGTGACTGCAGTGTGGCCGGACACCTCTGGGGAAAGGGAGCTCGCACTGCCTGTGTGACTCGTGGAAGTGGGATTGTGTGCTGGGTCCATTACTGGCCAGATTGTACTGTCACGGGGTGCGAACAGGACCCAAGTGCAGCACAAAGAGACAAGACATGAGTTAAGTTCAACAGTGTTTATGTTCAGGCCGGGCGGAGTGGGAGTCGAACCTGGGTCTCCCAGGCGGCAGGCAGGCAGGTAACCGATAGGCCAGCGGAGTACGCTGGAGAAATAATGGATCACTCCAGAGAAAGGGGGCAGGCAGGAGACGAGGTCAAGGGACGGAAGGCTAGTCAATTTACCGGGGCTGGAACAGGAGGCAGAGTCGTTGGACAGGCGAGGGTCAGGTTTACCAGCACAGAGAGACGAGGCAGAATCCGTGGACGAAGGGCGGGTAGGTTGGCTGGGAGGCAGATGAGAGGCAGAGTCCAGGGATGAAACAGGTCGTGATCGGGCAGGCAATCCGTAGTAGAACGCTGGAGAGTAGGACATGGGTCAATTACAATCTGGCAGAGACTGAGTGTGAGACGTGGGTTTAAATACCGGACTGATTGCAGATGGGATGTAGGTGTGGGTGATCAGCAGGAGGTGTGGTCAGGCTGGGAGGTGGGTAAGGGGAAACTGTGGAGCACACTGCAGGAGTGATCATGACAGCTATTTACTTTTGTCATTAGTTTCTTCAATCTAATAACTTCTTTGCTTGTAAAAACTGGTTGGTGATGTCCATCTGGATTCTTTTAAATAAAAACAGATGTGATCCAGAAACATGTTGACGTCAGAAAAGAAATTTTCTACTTTTGCGAATCATATTTTTCTGTTATGGTGTCTTTCAAACTGTTGTCATTTTTTTTCTCAGAGCTACTTGTATCAGGAGGTGTTTCAGGTGTTTCTTTGGCTATTTTCTTTTCTTTATTCATTCTTATGTCAATGTGTTTTATTTTAAGAGCTATCTTTAATAATTTCTCTTCTATCACAATATCATCCCTTCCTCCTTTCCAGCTGAGACTCTACCATCCAGGAGGCTGTCTCTCTGGTCCCCTTAGGCTCCACCAAATCACTCTGTCCATGCTTTGTGCTGTTATCGTGTCCTACGTGTTATTCCACGTAGTCAGCGGTCTGCGACCCAGCGGGTAATGGAATCGAATACCAACAAGGCCGCGACCTTGGAGCCCGGGCCACAGTACCGGAGGCCGACACAGCCGCGTAAGAAGCTGCAACCAGCGGCTCCGTGGCTACCACAGTAGCTGGCCACTTAGTGGCCGAGGCCGCCGGCCCCCTTGTGGTCGCAGCCACCTGCCCCACGGCAGCCACCGGCATGTGTTCTCCCTCTCCCTCCGGAGTGTGGTGGATGAAAGGTTCCTCCCCCATGCATCAGAAACATTTTATGCTCTCACTGGTGACATAAACCTTGTAATCATAGTAATCAATTTTAAACGTGAGCGTGATGTTCAGCTCTTCATTGATCCGATCAGGGACCAACATAACCTGTCTCCATAAGGCGTAACGTGCCTGAGTGGTGCTGCCTACCGGGAACGTATTTATAGGAGTCAGGAGCCGACCATGTGGAAACAGTTCCCTCTCCAGGGCCTCGTCGCTGAGTTATGACGATGCTTTCAATATGATCACCTTATTAACTGTGTTAGCAAGGGGGAAGAAGGGGGCAGTTGCACATCTTTGGGCTACCATATTGCCTCCTAATCTCCGCATAAACCCCACAAACTGTCGAACGCAACTGTAATGTAACTGTAATGTGTCTCTCACTGAAATATGAATATACATACAAAAAAGCTAAAAAAAAAAACCAGGATGAATAGTTATGCAAAGACACCACACTGTCATTTATTCCTCTCACAAACTCCTAAAATGCAGGGCTTTGAACCAGAATATTTTGCCAATTGGTTCGTTCCGAACAGAAACAGAATTATAACGTTTCCGGTTTCGCATTCCACCCATAAAGTGACGTTCCTGAACCGTTTAATAACGTTCCTTGTAAATATAAATATGTAGGTGCCGTATTCTGTGTAACATAAGACGCGCTTAAAATCCTTAAAATTTCTCAAAAATCAACGCTGCGCCTTTTAACATTAAGCGTCTTATGTGTACACTGAGTTCCAAAATCTGTAAAAATGTGTTTGTGTGATTTTACTCAGCGATCCGCCAGATCGGCCACTGTCCACCGACATAGGACGTATTACATCACTACGTACGCCGGCAGCGATGGACCAATTAGAGGACATGACGCGAGGTTACGTCCAACACACCTCCAGTAGGTACCGGTATACAGTACGGTGTATGCCAGTACTGTACCGCAGGTATGCTGCATAACCGCATTTGTTTGGCTAAAGACCCCCGACAATGACGTCAGTGAAGATACACGCTTATGACGCAACATGTAAACTCCAGGCTATCAGTTCCGGTTGTTCCGGTTCACGTAGAGAGACCGGGTGGCTTTTTTCACGCTTAGCCATGTCTCTTGATCTGAGACTCCATGCACGCCCACACCACCGCTTCTGTCAAACACCACGTCAAGCGGCTGAATTCGGAGCTTGCCATCATCCTGGAGGATTAAAGAAAGAACTCCAACCCCTGGACATTGGTGTAAGCAGTGCCGAGGGAGTTACACCTCCACAATATGTGGTGGATTGTGGATCCTGGACTAACGTGTTTACTTCGACTTTTGTTCGATGTTTCCCAAAAGCCGGCATCATTACCGGACAGCCATCCGGAAACGTGACGGTCAGCTATAGTGACATTGCCGAGCTATTCAATGCAGACCGAAGATGAGGACTTCGAAGGATTTAGCACAGATTTATCAAAAAATAAAGAAATAAAAACATATTTTTAAAAAATGTCGGTGAATTTTTGTAAATTTAAATACGTAGTACAACACAGTGCAACCACAGTCATTTTTTTGCTTCCGTTAGCTAGCATTCTACGAACAATAAAGTGCGCCGTGTGTCCGGTTAAAGTACAAAAATAAACTCCGTTATCGAGACTGCGCCTCTTTGTACAATGAGCCGAATGGTGCGCAAAATACGGTAACTTAAGGACTTTTAAATTGGCAACTAAGGCAATTAGTTTATATACTATAGACTTTAATTACAGATATATCCCTAGCCTACAGTAAACAGTACCACAGCACTACACCACTGCTTTATGACAGTTATATCACTGTAGTTAAGGCTTATCCCTCCTACTTAGACACTACATGAAATAAGACAAGAATAACTTCCACCATGTCATTTATTGCTGAACAACAGATCTTCATTGTGCTTCTCCCATAGCTCAATATTACTACATAGCACTGGCAGTACGGGAACACACTGCTCTGAAATTGACTATAGCCAATGAGTTAATGTCTAAATCATACATTGTTAAGATTGACCTACTGCAGTGTTTACCTGTTATGATTAAATTGTGACTGGGAGACTGCCCTTTTCCTAACTGCTGCTGATAGCCTCTACTTCTCTCTGCTCTCATCCCGCGTCCAGTGAATGACAGGAAGTGAAACATGATGTCAAATATTTTTTTCAAGAACGAAAAAAAACGGTATTAACCGGTTTACAATTATTTTCTGTTGCGATTCTGTTCCGGAACATTAAAAAATATAAAAGTTTTCGGTTTCGTTTTCATTCCAGCCAAAATACCAAAAGTTTCCGGTTTTCGTTTTCGTTCCATGAACCGGCTCAAAGCCCTGCTAAAATGTAACCGTGGTTAAATTATGGTACACAAAAGCGAGTACAAACAAATAAAAAAAAGCAAAAACTAGAGTGATTAGACGTGCAAAGATGCCACACACTCCTTCCTTTTCTCAGATCAAGAGGAGGAAGAGGAATAAGAAGAAGAAGAAGAAGAAGAAGAAGAAGAAGAAGAAGAAGAAGAAGAAGAAGAAGAATTTTTTTGATTTTTGCAAAAACACTTTAATCTCATTCAAAAATTTTGCAGTTTTACATTAGATGAAAGCATTTAAGTGCCTCAGAACATCTTTTCCAAACAAACTTCAATCACATTTAACATTTAGAACATTTAGAACATTTAGAACATTTTACAATTTTTCATTAGATGAAATTTCAAAAACACTAAACACTCAAAAACATTAAACACCAAGAAACAAAGGGAAATACAATATAAAAATTAGTGCATTATAACAGAAAGTTTGCAAAAGTGAGGTGGTCATCAACTGAAGTGCATAGGACATTTTTGTAACACCAGATGTTCCTAAAGTTATTCAGGTCTTTTGTCAATTTATAGAAACCAAATTCTAGTTTTAAGCGACATCTGATGTTACAGCAAAAAACAGTAGCTGCTTCTTGAGCGGTATTGTTTTCAATTTTCCTCTTCCTGGTCACATGAATTGCAAGTTTTGCCTCCCCAGAAATAAAATTTAAAAGCTGCCACTTTCTCTGATTCGATCTATTGTACCCAGCACCGTAGATGAATTTCCTGATACTAAATTTTTCATTGAACAAGTTAAAAACATTCGTTAGAAGAGTAAAGAGCACTGCAAGTCTCCCACACTCACTGAAAGTATGAAAGACTGTCTCCTGAAGAGGACAGAAGGGACACTGGCTGGACACCGCAGGGGCAAAAACAGAGACAAAAGCATTTAAACCGACGGCACCATGCAAAATCCTCCACTGGAGGTCGGCTGTTTTTTTCTTGAGGGGAGGTTTGTACAGAAGTCTTCACTGTGGGTCAGGTCCATTTCCCGTCATCTTGTTGGCCCAGGTAGTAGGTGCTCTGTTACACAGGTTTTTCTTGTTGATCACTTTTACACATTGTTTGTACAGTATTTTTTTGTTGGCCGTGTGCAGGCTGATCTGTCGTTCATCTCCGAGGAGAGGACCCTCCAGTTCTCCAAACAGGGGACTGATGTGGACCTCTGGGAAAGGATCTTTGCTGTCTGGTACAGTGCCTGTACTATAGTCCAGGAGGAGGCTTTTCTCCTTCCAGGAAAGTCTTTGCCTCCACAGTTGTAGCACCCTCTGAGCCACCCTGGTGGACTGGATGTTCAGCAGGGAGCTCACAGCCTGGGCATCCGCCAGCGCAGGCCCGGCGTTGTCTACCAGTTGCTGGAGGGTCACGGTCCTGGTTCTGCAAAGCGCTGTAGACAGACCAGGTGTGGCTCCACTGCAGACGTCCAGCCTGGCCCCATGCACTAGTGGTTCCCTCAGTAACCAGAACAAAGAGTCAGAGCTTTTTCCTGGGCTGCTTTTAAAAAAGGGCCCACGACTTAAAAACACCATGACAAAAAGGAGGCAAACCATTTAACTTTAGAAGCTTAGAGTCCATTAAAAACAGTGCAGCATCCAGGTCCAAGTGGCTCACTCGTCTGAATATGCAGCCGGCCACCTCTTTCCACGTCAGATCCGCTGGTCCGGTCAGAAACCGCTGGATGAACTGTAATCTGAACGTGGCTGTTCTGCTAGCCAGGTGGATGAGGCCCTGTCCCCCCTCCTCTCTTGATAAAAACAACACTCCTTGAGGCACCCAATGCAGCCCATCCCAGAAAAAGTTAACAAGTTTGGTCTGGATTTGGGCTAGAAACCCTGATGGAGGGTCCATACAGGCCAAGCGGTGCCACAGCTGCGAGGCTACCAGATTGTTTATCACTAAAACTCGACCTCTGTACGACATTCTGGGGAGCAACCATTTCCATTTTTTAAGTTTCCCTTCTATTTTGTCAATGACGCCCTCCCAGTTCTTCCTGGTTGTTGTCTCATCTCCCAGGTACACACCGAGATATTTGAGACCATCAGTCTTCCAACACAAGTTTTGAGGAAGAACCGGGAGGTTGCCATGCCACTCGCCAACAGCAAGGGCTTCACTTTTGTTCCAGTTTACTTTTGCAGCAGTTAAAACATTGAATGAGTTTGTCAAACCCACCAGAACATTAATATCCCTTTGGTTTTTGATAAGAACAACAACATCATCAGCAAAGGCAGATAAAAGAATGTTTTCTCTAACACCAGGTAAAATCAAACCATTGATGCTTTTGCGAATTTTACAGAGGAGGGGCTCCAGAGAGAGTGCATAGAGCATCCCAGACAGGGCACAACCCTGCCGGATGCCCCGATGCACCCCGAAGGGGGCACACAACACATAACACATAAACTTCAGAATACTCTCAACGTCACTGTACAACACCTTGATCTTGGCAATGAACTCGGTGCTGAACCCAAACCTCTCCATGGTTGTCCAGAGGAAGCTGTGCTCAACACGGTCAAAAGCCTTTTCCTGATCTAATGAAATGAGACCAGCGTTTATACCCAATGATCTGGACACCTCCAAAACATCACGAATTAGGTAGACATTGTATGCCATGGACCTGCCAGGCACACAGTAGGTTTGATCCCGGTGGATGACCTGCTCCATAGCTCCCCTCAGCCTGGTAGCCAAAGCCTTGGACAGAATCTTGTAATCGGTGCAGAGCAGTGACACAGGGCGCCAATTCTTGATGTCCTGCAGATTGCCTTTTTTAGGCAGAAGGGCAACGACCGCCCTCCGGCAGGACAGTGGCAAAGAGCCTGAGGATAGACTTTCGGTGAACACTTCCAGCATATCACATGCTAGAATGTCCCAGAAGGCTGTATAGAACTCAACCGTTAGACCATCGATACCCGGAGAACGTCGTCCCTGCATGTTCTGCAGGGCAGTGTGGAGTTCCTCTAACTCCAGCGGCCGGTCAAGTTGTGAATTTGTCTCCGTGGAGACTTGAGGTAGCTCTGCACAGAACTCCTCTAACAGTGGCTGGTTTTCCCGGTATTCACTGTCATACAAAGATGAATAAAAACTCACAGCTCGCCTTCTGATCTGTCCAGGCTCTGTCAGCTCCTGTCCTGTGTCAGACAGCAGGGAGTGAATCACGTTGGTCTGTCCATGCTTTTTTTCCAGGCCGAAGAAGAAGCTAGAGGGAGCATCCATCTCGGTGATGTTTTGTACCCTGGATCGAACTAGGGCACCCTGTACTTTAGTATCCAACAGGTCGGCTAAAGCCATTCTTTTGGACTTGAGGATTTCAGTACACCTCTGATTTCCTGTGGAAGCGCTTGTCTCCAACTCCACAATTTCAGCCTCTAGGTGTTTCATAGACCGGCAGGTGTCTCGTGTGACGTTCAAAGTATACTGTTGGCACAGGACTTTTATCTCTGTTTTGCCATAGTCCCACCACTGGCTAAGAGAGGTAAAATCAGCTTTTCTAAGTCTAAAAGTGCTCCAAAAATAACTGAAGATCTCTCTAAAGCCTCTGTCCAAAGCTAAAGTTGAATTAAAATGCCAGTATGCACTCCTAGGTAAAATATTTCCCATCACAACGCGACATGAAACCAGAGAATGATCAGTATAAGCAGCTGGCATTATATTACAGTCTTTGAAAGCATTGAAATGGTGTTTAAAACAGTAAAAGCGATCCAGCCTGGCTAAAGACACCCTGCCTTCTGTCAGGTGGGACCAAGTGTACTGTCGGCAGTCTGGATGCATCCTCCTCCACACATCCACTAGGCCGCGAGAAGAGACCAGCCGTTTCAGAGTGTGTTGGGATGCTGGGTAAGGCTCCGCGTGGTTACGGTCTAACATCCCATCCTCAGTACAGTTAAAATCCCCACCCAAAATTAAAAAGTCTTCCGAACCACAGCTATCTAGCTTAGCTTGTATTATTTCTAGAAAGCCCTTCCTTTCTGCACCGTTTGTTGGAGCATAAATATTTACAAAAACCAGGGTGCGGTGTTCAAAATGTGCCTTTACTAAGAGACACCTCCCCTTTACGACATGCTCGATTTCTAGAGATGTTGGGTTAAAAGTTCTAGAGAACAAGAAGCCCACTCCACCACTCAGCGTGGTGTTGTGGTCCAGGATCACCTGTCCCTCCCACTCCTTCATCCAGTCCACCGCATTGTTGTCATCACTGTGTGTTTCTTGTAAAAACAGAACATCAATAGTTTTCCTCCTTGCTGTGTCAAAAATTAGTGCTCTTTTCCTTTCCTCTCTGGCTCCATTTACGTTTAATGTCCCCACTCTAAAATAATCCATGATAAGGGAAAAAGTTAAAAGTACCTTAAAGTAGCTACACACAGACAGCCCTATCAAACCTCAGTTGTTTGCGGACTTTACTCATTTTCTTTTTGAGTCGGTATATCTCTTGGTCACTGAGTTCTGATGTTGCTCTGTTTTGAATAAGTTGTTTTGCCGAATTATAAAAAATTAATTTATCAGGAAAAAACTGTTCCAGGTTCAGACCTTTCATACCTTTAGTTTGTTGTAAAAACAATTTAAACATTTTTTCAGGGTACAAATCGTGGTTTTGACTGGCAGTGACTGGAGTGTGTCACTGCAGTCAGACATACATTCATCACTGTCACTACTGTCTGGAACACTCGGTGTGTTCTCTAGTCGACCAGCTTTACGTCCGTCAGGGTCAGATAAGACATTTTTGCGCTTACCGCGGCGCCTGGCAGAAGCAGGAATCCATTCAGACTCACGCTCGTCTGTGATATCTTCAGGACCTGTCTGGTTTCCTGTCTCAACATTCTCATTTTTATCACCAGTCCCCTGTTTTAATCACCAGTCCCCTGTCTCTTGGTACCTACTGCACTTGTCACCACCTTAGTCTCACCCAGTGTACTGTCCTCACCCAGTACACATGCCACCTCCATCCTCTCACCTATTTTTCTCACTACCTCTCCAGTCACCCCCTGTTCACCTGTCAGCCCCCCATTGTCACCCACCGCAACTGTCGCGTCACCCATCTCGCTGGGCGCCGCCCCACTCTCACCCATCTCTCCACCTGCTCTCTCAGCCACCCTGCCACCGTCCTCACTTGTCCCACTTTCACTCCGCCCCCTCACGATACCGCTGGTTTTCACTGCTCCTACCTGCATCTGACTCTCAGTCTCGCCCCTCGGAGCATCCCTCTGATCCGCGCCCCCGACGCTTCGGCGCCGCGGAGCCGGAACGGGACGCCACGGAGCGGCGGTGCGAGCCGCCATGTTACCGGGACCCGGAGCATCGCCGGCGCGTTTCGGACAGATGCTAACAATGTGTCCCTCCTCTCCACAGCCAAAACACTTCATCCGAGAGGAAGAAGAAGAAGAAGAAGAAGAAGAAGAAGAAGAAGATTTTTTTTTTATTTTTGCAAAAACACTTTAATCTCATTCAAACATTTTGCAGTTTTACATTAGATGAAAGCATTTAAGTGCCTCAGAACATCTTTTCCAAAAAAACTTCAATCACATTTAACATTTAGAACATTTAGAACATTTTACAATTTTTCATTAGATGAAATTTCAAAAACACTAAACACTCAAAAACATTAAACACCAAGAAACAAAGGGAAATACAATATAAGAATTAGTGCATTATAACAGGAAGTTTGCAAAAGTGAGGTGGTCATCAACTAAAGTGCATAGGACATTTTTGTAACACCAGATGTTCCTAAAGTTATTCAGGTCTTTTGTCAATTTATAGAAACCCAAATTCTAGTTTTAAGCGACATCTGATGTTACAGCAAAAAACAGTAGGTGCTTCTTGAGCGGTATTGTTTTCAATTTTCCTCTTCCTGGTCACATGAATGGCAAGTTTTGCCTCCCCAGAAATAAAATTTAAAAGCTGCCACTTTCTCTGATTCGAAGAAGAAGAATATCTGATTTTTGCAAAAACACTTTAATCGCACTCAAACATTTTACAATTTTACATTAGATGAAAGTGCTAAAGTGCTTCAAAAATACTAAAAAACCAATAAAAAGAAATACAATTTAAAAATCAGTGCATTATATCAGGAAATTTGCAAGACTGAGTTGATCATCAACTAAAGTGCATAGGACATTTTTGTGACACCAGATGTTCCTAAAGTTATTTAGGTCTTTTGTCATTTTATAAAAACCAAATTCTAATTTAAGCAACATCTGATGTTACAGCAAAAAACAGTAGCTGCTTCTTGAACAGTATTGTTTTCAATTCTCTTCTTTCTGGTAACGTAAATTGTGAGTTTTCCCTCTTCAGAGATAAAATTTAAAAGCTGCCACTTTTTTTGATTCGATTTCTTGTACCCAGCACCATAAATAAATTTCCTGATATTAAAATTTTCACTGAACAGATTAAAAACATTCGTTAAAAGAGTGAAGAGCACTGCAAGTCTCGTACACTCACTAAAGGCATGAAAGACTGATACTGGCTGGACACCGCAGGGGTGAAAACAGAGATAAAAGCATTGGAACCGATGGCACCATGTAAAATCCTCCACTGGAGGTCGGCTGTTTTTTTCTTGAGGGGAGGATTGTACAGAAGTCTCCACTGTGGGTCAGGTCCATTTCCTGTCATCCTGTTGGCCCAGGTAGTGGGTGCTCTGTTATGTTTTTCTTGTTGATTCCTTTTGCACATTGTTCGTACAGTATTTTTGTTTTGGCCATGTGCAGACTGATTTCTCGTTCATCTCCGAGGAGAGGACCCTCCAGTTCTCCAAACAGGGGACTGATGTGGACCTCAGGGAAAAGATCTTTGCTGTTTGGCACAGTCCCTGTACTATAGTCCAGGAGGAGGCTTCTCTCCTTCCCGGAGAGTCTTCGCACAGTTGTAGCACCCTCTGAGCCACCCTGGTGGACTGGATGTTCAGCAGGGAGCTCACAGCCTGGGCATCCGCCAACGCTGGCCCGGCGTTGTCCACCAGCTGCTGGAGGGTCATGGTCCTGGTTCTGCAAAGCGCTGCAGACAGCCCAGGTGTGGCTCCACTGCAGACATCCAGCCTGGCTCCATGCACTAGTGGTTCCTTCAGTAACCAGAACAGAGAGTCAGACCTTTTTCCTGGGCTGCTTTTAAATAGGGCCCATGACTTAAAAACACCATGATAGAATGGAGGCAAACCATTTTACTTTAGAAATTTAATTTATTGTTAGGAACAGTCCCTGTACTATAGTCCAGGAGGAGGCTTCTCTCATTCCCGGAGAGTCTTTGCCTCCACAGTTGTAGCACCTTCTGAGCCACCCTGGTGGACTGGATGTCCAGCAGGGAGCTCACAGCCTGGGCACCCAGAAGAAGAAGACAAAGAAGAAGACAATTTTGATTGAACTTTTAAAGTCATGTTTATTCCTAAAAGTCGAACAGAATCCAAGAGATTCATTCAAACAGGAACTCACATTTCAAAAACCAATAATATAATATGTGGGAACATAAGCAAAATATACGTGAATTAAAGTTCCTCACTCAACACAGAACATAAGATACCTCTGATACACCATAAGTTCATTAAAGTGTCTAAATCTTTCATGGCTCTGAAATAGTTAAAATCGATTCTGATTTTTGCTTGACACATTCTTCTCAAAATGGTTTTTGCACTGCAGTCAGACGAACCTTCAACCTTTTTCCTCCTACTTAGATAAATGTGCTTGCCCTAGAAGAAAGTTTAGAATCTGCCAATCCTTTTTTTTGATTCTTCCTACATTTCAAACTAATAATGTATACCTGTTTGTCAAAAACACAACCAAATGAGGGAAATGTTCTCTCTAAAAACAGAAACAGATTGTCGAGTCTCTGGCAGTCTAGGAAGCAGTAAAAAAACAGTTTCTCTGAGAGAACAGAACAGACAATTTTCTGACAAATTTGGATTCAAAAATGTAATAAAACTGTTGATGGCCACAGTGCCATGTAAAATCCTCCATTGGAGATCCCCGACCTTCTTTGTTAACAGTAGCTTGTAGAAAGACTCCCAGGAAGGGCTCAAATCCATCGCCAGACCAATTTGAACCCTTCATAGTGTGTCAACCTGATCTTTAAGTTTATCGTTGTTTAAAATCTTTACCATCAATTTATACATGACACAGAGTCGTTAGAGCAAAGAGAAAAATTCTCTACGGGGAAGGGATCAGCGTCATTTGGGTCTAAAAGGCCTGTACAATAAAAATCTATCAAAGTCAGTTGCTGGGGGGTGAGCTCCTCAACAGGCTTTTGATGAATGTCACTGAGGTCACTCCCACAGCAGAGGACAGAGCAGCTGCGTCATCCAGGGTGGGTCCACAAATCTCCACCACACATCCAACAGTGGAGATTCTAGCCGTGATGAATTTGGACTCCACTGATGCTCCTGCAATAGTTCTTATATTAAAAAGTCCTCTGATAACAGGTTCCTTTAAGATCAAATGGAGTGATTTTAAAATCCTGTGGTCTGTTCTTGGACCAAAGTCCCTAGATTCAAAAAACATTCTGATAAAAACATGGAAGATCTTTCAACATGGAAAACATGGAAGGTCTGTCTCCAGTGTTTCCTTACCTATTATTTTTCACTTGCTCTTTCTTGTATCAGTGTTTTTTCTTTTAGAAGCTAATTTAAATAATCCTTCATCCATTAATATATCATCCTCATCTTGTCTCTCCAGCAGAGACTACCACTTTTGCAGCAGTCTCCCTGGTCCCTTCAGCCTCCACCAAACTATTATTAACATTATCCATGCATTGTGTGTCTGTCACCTGTACAACCTTTGTTCCATCACCCGTGGCCTCTGGGTTGATGGCCAGCAATTCAGCGGGGGAATTGGAAGCTCACAAGGCTGCAATTGTGAAACCAGAACCGCAGCACCGGAATCCGCTGTTTAACCTTTGTTCTGTCACCCATGGCCTCTAGGTTAATGGCCGGCGATTCAGCGGAGGAAGAAGAAGAAGAATCAACCTTTTTTAACTGACTGGACAAGATATGTTGCATAGAAAATGTTACACTGTAGATTTTGGCTCAATGAAATGTCAGTAAAGTGCTTGCTTCAGAAATGAACCAATGAAATGAGGTTCCAAAGATACTGTGATATGTTCAAGAGCCTAGTTGTCAGTATGTGATATATTATAATATTTTGTAATGCAAATCTATGGTGATGAATGTTTCCCACTTTTAGATTTGTGATACTCTGCTCTTTCTCTTTCAGTATAAAAAAGCTCCAGTGAAAGACAGCAGAAAGGTACAGATATTATTTCTATTATCAAGGACAGCATGCAATACTTAACAACATTCAAAACAAAAAGCTAGTCCAGTTTTTGAAGACGATAAATGTTTACATTTTCTTCATTTAATGTCATTCTGATCTAGTGCCTGTGTGAGCATGTGATGGGCTGAAGTGATTTCCCTGATTGAGTGTCAGTGTCTCAGTTGTTCCAGGAACTGAATTGTCCCAAATCCCAGTCTTGCATTTTAAAAGGCAGATTTTCCCAGGTTCTATGATATGTCCTCTCTCAACTACTGGCCAAACTGCCTGCAAAAGTGTTCTATTTTAAATGCATTTGAGAGTAAATCTTTAGATGGAAACAGATTCTCTGTAGCATATTTTATTGGGAGCTGGGAAAATGGAAGACTTTTTGGAAGTTCTTGTTGTGTCATGCTGTGTCAGAGTTCCCTATGGCCAGATGCTGACTGTAGTCCATGGCTCAAAAGAAGAAGAAGCACCTCTCCCATCGTTTGAGTCTCGGTCTCCGGATCCCTTGATGTGACTAAACCGTCTGAAACAATTGTGCCCATAGCCTCACCCTTACACAAGGGCACACTGGAGTCATTATTGCAGGTGGAGCCACCATCCACTTGCTGCATATCAAAAGGAAAGTGTGGATTAAATGACAATAAAATATTCATAGAAAAAAAACCTATTTAAAATGTGAGTGTCCTAAAATTTTCAGTTCAGTCTCCGCAAACATTTTATTATCTAATGCATTATATTATATGCAATACAGTATATCATGATGTAAATGTATGGTAATGTTTCTTGCCTGTGAATTATTATGTATACAATTACAACTGTATATTTCCACTTACAATGTAGAAAGAAGTCTGTGAAAGACAGTAGAAAGTATAAATCTAATTTTTGCTATTCCGGCACTGAGTGTGAAACTTCTACCTATGAAGTAACATGGCAGTAAAAAAAAAAAAACACTAACATGCAGGAGTTATGAGATCTGTGACAAAAACACCCCTGCCACCAGTAGATGGCACTATTTACTACCTGAACCCTTGTTGCTCAATGAATGGGGACTCAATTATTCAATACAGTGTATGTGGTTTAA
Organism: Antennarius striatus; assembly: GCF_040054535.1. Lineage (NCBI taxonomy): Eukaryota > Metazoa > Chordata > Actinopteri > Lophiiformes > Antennariidae > Antennarius > Antennarius striatus. The sequence continues at coordinate 8,222,577 of NC_090780.1, read as the reverse complement.
ACCACATACACTGTATTGACACACACACTAGTCACACACAGCAAACCTTGCTTGTAAATTCAGTCCAGGCTTGATCTCAATTAGAAATTTAATTTCAAACAATGTAAATAAACTGAAATGAAACTCTGTGTTTCATAATGTTTTTGATGAATGTTATTGATGCCTCTCCTGGTAAGAAGCAGGACAATCACATTAACTCTACATCAAGCACTGTTAAGATCTCTTAAATCTAAAGCTATCAAGTATTGTTGACATTAATACATTAGTATCAGGTTCAATGTGAAGCACTGTAGAGTTTCTTCGACAAAACAGTTGCCTCCATCTAACTCTGTTTTCTGCATCCTCTTCTCTCACACCAACTACCTTCATGTCCTCTTTCACTACATCCATAAATCTCTTCTTCGGTCTTCCTCTAGGCCTCCTTCCTGGCAGTTCAAAACTCAGCATCCTTCTACCAATATATTCACTATCTCTCCTCTGGACATGTCCAAACCATCTCAGTCTGGCCTCTCTGATTTTATCTCCAAAACCTCTAACATGTGCTGTCCCTCTGATGTACTCATTCCTGATCTTACTAGCGGAAATCCATGGAAATTCCACAATTAAACAATAATATCAGACTTTGTTATCTTTTTTCTCTTTGCTGTCACAAGAAAACAAACTGCCGTGTCTGACAAAGTCGTAACGGCTCCGTGTGTGTGGGACAGACAAACTCGAGGACAAAGGCCACTTCGGGGTTACGGTCCAGCCATCCGGATAGATGCCAGCTTTCTGAGTTTGGTCCTGGTAAATAAAGTATCTCCATATGACATCTTGAGGTCCGTCACAATCAAAGAATATAAAGAATATTGGCTTCTGACGAAGCCAAAACGGTTTCATAAGTGAGAGACATGGACAGATGTGAAGACCAGAGCTAACTCGGCTAGTGGCCCGAACTTCTGGGTAGATGGAAGAGTGACAGTATGAGGTTTTCAAGTGAGCTTATTCAAATATATAGATGGGGAGATCCATCCTGGTCACTCCCAAAGAGAACCTCAGCATCTTCATCTCTGCTACCTCCAGCTGGTCTCACCACAGTTTTGTGCACCTTTCCTTTCATTTTAGTTTAGACTTTAATTCTTAACAGCGTATACTTGACACAATCTGAGAAAAGCCTTGGTTTATGTTAAGTTAACTCTTAGACAAAATCTGTTTATCATTTCCAAACCTGCGGCAGCTAAGAGCAGTAGACATGCTAATAAGGCTGTCTGGGAAAGCAGACAGGAGGATGTGGAGGTGGGAGGAGTGGGGGTGACCAAGGAAGGGGTTTGGTAATCGACGGGTCCAAACTTTAGAAAACATCTTGGCTTCCCAAGTAAAACTTTTGAATTCTTACCTTGTTCATGATGACAGAAAGAGGTGCAAGAAGCTATTTGACAATTCCAGAAACTCGTACCAAATGCAGTGAAGCTGCATTTGAGACAGCTGCTGCCACTGGTGTGTTTTGTTAGTAAGAACGGAGATACAGTGTGTAGTGGGCTATGGAGTAAAAATATTTATCAGACCATTGGGTTTTGGGTGATGGCTTATGTATGTTTGTGAACAATTTCGCAGAAAGATTTACACACAGAAGCGATCAACATAACAGCCGTACACAACAGTTGTAAAGATGTCAAGATGTAATCTACAATGGATGCTAGCTGTATAGTCCACCTAAACTTATTAAGTGAACAACTAAACAGGTCTAAAGTAGATAAAACTAGAAAAGTGAACTGATAAGATGGGCAGTAAAGCAAAAGGTGACTTCTTCCAGTCTGTACGTGAAGACTCAGGAGAAGAAAATGATAGAGGATGAGGTTGAGGGTCAGGGGAAATATTCAGATGTAGCAGATTATAGGGTGCTGTAGTAATGAAGTTTACGTATTAATTGAAGTTAGCAATCTGAATTAGATTCTTTATACTTTAGGTTCCCTCGACTTACTCTTTTACCGTTATAAGGATTATAATTTTCACTCTGCTAGTGGCTTCAGAGTGTGTGTTTTAATACCCGTCACATCTCAGTCATTCAGGTCATGGTTATCCAAAAGCTGTTGAGTCGATCCACTGGACGTTAGGAAAGTTCTTGAAGACGTTTCGTCTCTCATGCAAGAGACTTCTTCAGTTCCTGAAGAAGAGAAGAAGTGAAGAAGTGAAGAAGTGAAGAAGTCTCTTGGATGAGAGACGAAACGTCTTCAAGAACTTTAACGTCCAGTGGATCGACTCAACAGCTTTTGGATACCCTTCACATCATTGTTATCCTGTTTTGGTTTACTCTTTGGTTTTACAGTTGTTTTTTTCTAAACAATATAATCATCTGTACGGCATTGGTTACGCACCTAACAACAAATAAGCTAGCCATTGGTGAACATAGATTTGTATTTAGGAACCCAAGTGCTGCATGTATCAGTCAGGAGCTGGTGGAAACCAAACAGAATTTGCATATTATACAGTATTTACCTTCGTACAGAAACCAAACTCCAAATTATGTTTCCCACAATAGCAATCCTAGAATTTGGCAGGGCCCCAGGAAAAAAAAAACATTCCGGCCTTGTTTGTCCTTTTTTTTTTTTTTTTCAGGAAGTGTCAGGAGGCATTCAAATTAACCATATCCAGCTGTCATAGCGAAAAGGGGCCCCACATAAGCCTGTTTTGGGGCACTGAGCAACCACTGCATAACGTCTTCATGGAACATCTAAGGAGCTTAAGTTGTCGTTGCAAACCAATATGAGTACCTTGCCCCCTTTCCCAAGACAATCAAGTCCCCCTCATTTTTGAAAGCATACAAATAAATTTGCCGAGCTAACTGCTTGCCAAATAACACTTAGCTATACTCAAACTGTTGTACAACCATAACATTGACCACAGATTGGTAGTATGAGTAACAGTTTCATTTTGCTGGTTATCAGCAAAATGAAACTAGGGTGCATTTGAGATATGAAAAAAAAAAGTACATCAGATTAATGCTCAATCTAGGGTCCTTAAGAAATCAATAAAAGATTTAGCATGAAATAATTCTTATAAAAGTCACACATCTGACAAAACTATTGTTGCAACAATGTCAGATTGTTTCTTACTGTGTCAACAGGAGCAGGACAGATCCATCATGTGAAAACAAAAGATGTTGATGGACTGCAATGTACTGCCAAAAATACAATCAATGTACACTACAGAATGGTTTACAAGCATGATAGGGGAATAAATATTGCACCAGGGTGTATCACAACTTTCTTAGCCTTTGGTAATATCAAAGGATTTCTCGTCAAGGAAAATTGCAGTAATTTTGCCCCCAGCTACGGGATCCTGCGAAGTGTGTAATTACACATTTAAATTGTAAAACATGTTAGAAGAAACAACATTCTTCCTTGGCACGTTGAAACATGGTTGGAAATACGAAAAACAGGACCCTGAAGATAATAAACAATCCTGATAAGAAGTATTAAATATTGTTGGCAGGCAGCATCAACATACACTGTAAATCTGAAGTTTCCTTTACTGCTGAAAGACATTTTGGGTTGAATGTGATGAGTGAGAAAGGTACACAATCAGATTAACATGACTTATAATTATCTCTACAGAATGAGACTCTTTTTATTTGCTTTGCAGGTAAATCCCAAGAAGAACAAGCATTTTCATTACTATTATTTTGTATATGTCAGAAATCATCTCTGCTAGAACGACGTAAATGGTTTAGTCTGGCATTATGTTAAACACAACAGTAGATTCCATGAACAAACATCTGAATAGGTTTAACATTAACCAATTCATTAATTAATGTAAATTTATCAATTAATATACATTACAAACCCAGTATTCAAAGCAGTATTTAGTTTCTGTAAACCCTTAGCTATGAGGATTTGAAAGTATTAAGTAAAGATGTTAATTGTGAAGAACTGTTCTTTAAAATATAAATGTCCTTTCATGTAATTTTTTAAAGTGTCTAGTTTTGCATTGTCAACGTGACACAGTATTTGCACACTGAGTCTGTAATTTTCTTCCCCAAGGTTTGCAGTTGCTTTATTTCCAGAGAGTGGGATGACAGCAGATTCAAAAAGATTCAAATGGAGAACTGAAAGACTGAAAGATTGTTAGAGAGACAGACAAAGAGAGGGAGAGAGAGAGGAAGAGAGATAACCATATGACCCACATGACCTGACACTACTTTCCTAAAAGCCAGGAGGAGTGTAAGTGCAGGTCACTTATATATGCAATTATCCTACTTTAAGCGATAATTGCATACCTTTGTGCAATGAGGGGGCAAACTAAGTTTTGGCATGAAACTTGGAATATGTGCATACACACATACAAAGATGAACACTACAGTTTGCAAGTGGGCACCTCTAGTAAATACATGGCTGGGTGACATTCATAGACTTGTAAATCCAATAACCTGGAAAGACTTTACACAGACAGAAGAGTGAGAAAAAGAACTGGGCACCCAGACAGAAAAACATTAGTGGCGAAAATGTAGCTGAAGGCACTGAAAAGAAAGGAGGGGTAGGTGAGAAAGCCTTTTGAAGGATAGAGTTAGACAGTAATCCCTTGGTCGGAGGCTCAGCTACCGACTGTTTCAGATTCTGTCTGGGAAGGCAGCCTGTAAAGTCTGCTCGAAACTCAGAGACAAAAAGAAGCCTTAGCAATGCCAGTGGAAAAGATGCTCATTTATGCAGCAAAGGTTTGATTATGAGTATTCTGATGGACGAGATATGAAATTTCATCATAGGGGAGCTTATCATGTGTGCTTGATGAAGCACAATAAAAGAAGACCACATTTAAGCCCTTCACATGTGCACAATTATTAGCTTGTCCGCTATTAAACCCCAAATAAAATAGCCCACACAACACTTGACTGAGCAACACACACTGCATTAAACTACATGAATATCTGCTCTGGGTGAAAAGTTTCCTGAGGTTAGTTTTCCACTCCCTTTTATGAGTGCTTTGTTCTGGCATCTCTGAGAACCTGTCAGGGCTCATTTAGCCAAGAGGTGTCACCTCAGCACACATTGCATTTTTCAAAAACAAATCGGGCTATGTTAATGAAGCAGTTTGTTCGACTTTGGAAAGTCCACACCTCTTTTTTATTTTCACCTTCTTCATTTTTTTTTATTTTTTTACATTTGCACTGTGGCGGAAAATTGTCAGATCTCAATGACAAGAATGCAAATTGCTCACAGATATCCTCCTGCCCCCACATTAGAAACAGGTCAGCTGTCTGAACTGTGCTCAGCTGGTAACACAGATGAAGCAATTCAAAATTTTACCCTGACCTACTTTCATAATGGTCGCAGCAATGAATTTTATATTGTACTATCGAGTATGACATTGACCTAGTTTTCCAAAGGTGAACTTCATCATCACATTTTTGTGCCTCTGGCTTCCTGGAAATGTTGCTCTTTGTCTTGTGATTATATCTCATCAGGTCAGAGATGTGTACCTAAAAAGGTATAAAAGTGAAAATTTTACCTTCATCTGGTTTTTCAAGGTCAAGATTGTGATCTAATCTTCATCCCCTGGCCTCCCTGAGTATATTTGCTTGTTGTTTCATCTTTCTATCTTATCCGGTTCCTGTGATATGTGCAAAAAATTTACAAAAGTTGAAATTTGACCTTGACCTAGTTTTCTCAAGGTCAAGAGCATCATCTCATTTTCATCCCCTTTGCCGCCTGAGTGATGTGCTTTTTCTTTCATCTTTCTATCTGCAGTGAAGATATTTGGTGGACGGACGGACGAACACACAAACACTGATAATGATAACAGGTGGTTTCCTTTGCTCAATTTTCTTATTACTTTTAGACTGACATGTCTTTTGCAGAATTATATTATAAATAAAAGACTATCAACTTCCTCAACTGACAACAATCTTTATCTTTGATAGCATGTAAGTACAATATATTTAACATTTTTGTTTTTACATTTGGTAACAAAGTACCACTAATGAAGCCCTGTCTCCAAGATATGTTTAAATACAACTGTTGATACATAGTGTAGGGTTTGTTTAAACAAAAGTGTGCTATTTCCATATATTTTTCCATTTCCAAAGTTTTGTTGCTTCCTAAAACTAGCCAGAGACTGGAGCCTGAACCATAGACTTTGATGTTTAGAGTCCTTCACCTGATGTAGTGTTAGACTATACAACACTCTAGATTTGTATTATTAACAGATTTTGCATAACTTTCCATTAAAGATGTCATAAATGATAAACTGACTGAAAATTATATGGAGAAGGATTGGACAGCCTAAAAAGTAAATGAAGTGAAGAAAAAGAGAGAAATGAGAAGTTGGGAGGAAATACAAGAAAAGTATATTGAAAATAGTTTGAGGGTGTGAAGAGGAAAATAAAATACTATTTGTAAAGAAGAGAAACTGAAAAGATAAAATAATTCCTGTACCTTCCAGACACTATCCATTAGACATTACATTTTCCAAGTGGCTTGTAATGTATTGTGGATGTGTGCATCTTCTTATATGATTGTTCCAAAAGTTCCATTCTGCCCTTGTTTCAATTGAAACATTCCTTCTTTTCTCCCAGTGCAATTCGTCAGGAGAAGAGACATGTGGAAGCCAAAAGGAAATAGTTCATGCTGTCATGCATCCAAACCTACTGCAGTAAGTCTGTATTCATTCATTCCTTTACTTTCATACCGCCGCTGTATCCGTCGTAGCGGGTCACGGGGAGCTGGAGCCTATCCCAGCAGGCATAGGGCGTGAGGCGGGGGACACTCCGGGCACGACGCCAGTGCACCGCGGAGCCACGTACAAAGACATACAAACACGCACACACACATTCACTCCTACAGGCAATTTGGCACCGGCCAATCAACCTGAAGTGCATGCTTTTGGAGGTGGGAGGAAGCCAGAGAACCCGGAGAGAACCCACGCGGACACGGGGAGAGAATGCAAACTCCGCACAGAGCGGGACCTGAACCCAGACCCGCCGTGTTGTGAGGCAACAGCGCTAACCACTGCACCACAGTGCCGCCCAGTCTCTTTTTATTCTAAGAAAAAATGACATTGACTGCGCAGGGGACATTGCTATGCAGAAAAGCATATAGCACCATGTTTCCCATACATTCTGTCTACTTTCCCATTCATCTTTCTGCTGTGTGTTCTACCTGAGGATCAGAACACGCTTGACTAATCTAATCTGAAACAGACTGGACTGGGTGTCGGCAACCTGCGGCTCTTTAGCACCTCCCTTGCGGCTCCCTGGAGATTAATCACAAAAGAAAAAATAATCCTCAAAAGAAAAAAATAGATATTCTACTCATAGCTAAAAATCTTTGCAAACAAAACTTATTGTTGTAACTTCCCTACCTTCTGTTACATTATCAACGTTATTGTGATGTTTACAAATTTAGTCAGGCACCTTTTAGGACAGCTCAGGTGCACCGTGGGGTCCTAGACAATGTTTTCGTGTATGTGCCGCGAGTTAGCGATAGAGCGAGTTTCCAACATGATTTACGGAGACTGTTTTCCTGTACAAAACCGAGACGTTGACAAAGTTAAGTTCTGTGACGCTGCAAGTCACTGATTAAATGCCAGAAATCTGAACTGTTCCCTGTATGGCGCCTGCTCTCTGACTGGAGTTACCGCTGTGGATAAGGTGGTTAGAACACACAAAGCGCAGTCCCCCCTAGTCATATTCAGTACTTGTAAAAATTAATATAGACTCAAGAAAGAATATGTAGTTTTATTCTTTTTTGAATATGACTACATTAGGCCTACAGATCAACATTCTGTCAATGAAGGATTGCGTCATAGCCTGCGACGCACATTGCAGCGCGACAATTTGCCAGGCGGGTGGCTGTTGTAAACAAACCAGCGGACGTGTGATGGACCATGGATCCCAAAGGAAAAAAGAAAACGATATCTGATGAGAACAGAGGATTCAAGAAAGAATGGACCCGGGAGATAATAAAATGTTGAAAGCCATTAACAGACTGTGTTGTAAATTCCATTTTGTTACGTTACCATGTTTATTTTTAGTCATGCACCTTTTAAGACAGCTCAGATGAGCCGTTGGGTCCAAGACAATGTTTTTGTGGATGTGTAGTGAGTTAGCAATAGGGGGGGTTACCAATATCATTTACGAAGGCTGTTTTCCCATACAAAAACCGAGTTGTTTTGTAATACTGCAAGTTATTAATTAAATACCAGAAATCTGAACTGTTTCCTGTGTGGCACCTGCTCTCTGACTAGAGTTACCGATGTGGCTAAGGTGGTTCCAACAAATACAGTCCCACTGACTATATCAACAATAGATGGTGATTACACTAAGGATTCATTCATTAAAAAAACGAGAAAAAAAACAGTGATAATACAAAAAATTAAAGACATGTTCCTCTCCTCAGACTGTGAAGGCAAGAACACATAACATCACCAATTAGCAAATCAAGGACATTAATTCAACTCTAGCATTATCAATTAAACGTCGTATGATGTGATCGACATACAGCGCTGTTGTGCAGGTGCTTAAACTCTGATGAGCCGCAAGAAGAAACGATCAAATTAATAGCACCGCTTATTTAAAACACATCACCCTGGGCTTGCGCTAGCCGTTCGCCACTTCGCCATAGGCAAAGTAAATTCCAGATTGGCTACAAGGTTTTCAGACTGTGTAGCCACAGTGGCGTTCTTATTTTTACGGAAAAAAGGCTAAAACTTACAACTTTTTCGCTTGCGAACGGCGCTAGCGCCGCTATTTCTGCTAGCGAACGGCGCTAGCGCCTGTACTTCCACTAGCGAGCGGCGCTAGCGAAAATAGCTCCGCTATTTCCGTATGCCGACGGAATTTAGCCGAAACATGCCGACGGAAATAGCCGAAGTGACCCGAACGCTCCCGATCATTAAATATGCACTCGGGTCATGACCTCCTTTCGTCCAATGAAAAACAAAAATATTGTTTTTTTACAAGGTGAACCCGCGAATTGGTGTACGACAAGGCGAGGACGATCGATCAAAAGAATCCGTTGTTTTATAGTAGAGTTTGTGTTAAAGTCCTCATTAATAAACAAATGGTGAATGCTGAGAGGGGGGAGGAGTGGTGACAGACCGATCAGAAGGTAAATGAAAGATATTATCAATACTTGTTTGTAGTCTTAGACTTGTGTTCCCTCTGACCGGCAGGAATAACCAGAGATGCATGTAAATGTGTATTCACCTCGCTTGCTATTTTTGATGCCTTTTTAAATTGAAATGAAAAATCATGTTATTGAATTTAAAAAAATAAAATAAAATAAACTATGGCATACCGATGGTGTTGGTGGTGGTCAAAGTTAAAATGTCATCTAGTCTAAGTAAAACTTACAAGTAAACATTGAGTAATATTTTGTATGACTGTATTGTCACATAGTAAATGGAAGTTTCAATTGTTGAATCTCACATTCACACCTGCATAAAGTAGGTGTGAACACCTACCGCTTCTCCTTGGCTTTTAACATCTAGATAGACACTGGATTTTATTTTGTCTTATCTTATTTTATTCATTTCATTTCATTTTCATATGACCACCGCTATGTCCGCCACAGCGGGTCACGGGGAGCTGGAGCCTATCCCAGTGGCATAGGGCGTGAGGCAGGGGACACTCCGGGCACGACGCCAGTGCACCGCGGAGCCACACACAAAGACATACAACCACTCACACACACACTCACTCCTACGGGCAATTTGGGACCAGCCAATCAACCTGAAGCACATGCTTTTGGAGGTGGGAGGAAGCCGGAGAACCCGGAGAGAACCCACGCAGACACGGGGAGAGCATGCGAACTCCGCACAGAGCGGGACTCAAACCCGGGTCCGCCGTGTTGTGAGGCGGCAGTGCTACCCACTGCGCCACTGTGCCGCCCATCTTATTTTATCTTATTTTTTTATTGTTCTGATTATATGCTTTTGTTTTTATCCATATTTTATGTTTTTAATTTATTAATTTTACTTATAATATTTGAGCCATTTTGTCTTTTATCAGTAATGTTTGTTTATTCGCCTGTGCAGCACTTTGGTCGACTGCGGTTGTGGTAAAGTGCTCAACAAATAAAGATTGGATTGGATTGGAGAGAGTTCAGCTTGAACTGTTGACTTTAGTATATTTTTGTAGGTAAACTGAACAGAAGATTTTGCCCTCAGAATGCAGGAAAAAAAAAACATTTTCGAAATAACTTCCCGGGGGAGGCCCCCCGGACCCCCCGCGATGAGTGTTGGTCGTCCGCCCGTGCGCCACTGTCTTGGACACAGAGTGTGGCTTTTTGTGGCTTGCTCAATTCTTTTACACTGAGCCACAGTGGCTTAGTCATACTAGCTCCTAGTACAAGCCCAGTCACCTAAACATGCTCAATAAAAGTTTCCAAGAGTGGAAACACTGTTTCGTCACTGGAGCTCAAGCTGACTATATTTGTCAGGGATTTACAGTGAGGCTCTCTTACTTCCCCTCCCTGAAAGAGTCCATCACCATCACACACTGAATGGGGATTATTTTGGAGCGATCGTTGATATGCAAGCAGATTTAAGGAGTTCATCAATGCAACAAAACATCATCACACTTATATATTTGAATAAGCTAACTTGAAAGTCTCACGGTGACACACTGTCACCAACTCCACCCACTACCTGTCAATCAAACGCCCAACCAATCATGGCACCTCTGCCAGAAGGAATCACGTGAACGCAGCAACGAATTCTTAGTGAAACTCCGACTGAAAGAGAGGAAAGGGTTGTGTCACAAAAAGAGCCAATGAAAGTAGGGTATACAAAAAGTATGGCCGTATACACAATGAGTGCGTCTTATATTTGTGACGTCCGTCCGTTTGTGAACAGCAGGGGGTGAAAACTTTTCTAAATGTTGTCGTACTATCGTCAAAAAAATGGGCAAAACTCAACTGAAAAGAATGAAATCACAGCTTTACTTTGCACGTTATTAAGTTTCCTTCCAGTCTTACTTATGTACGCAATCAACAACCAATCTATGGCCAAAACAACAAAGAAACATCATCAGACTGTCCAGTTGTGTTTGTGCTGCAGACTCCTCCAATGAAGACGAGCTGCATCCCTACTGTGATCTCAATTAGTAATGATGATTTTGAAAAGTCTCTCCACCAGATTACAGCCTCAACGGAGTTCAGGGTGGCATTGGCACTGTAAAGGATGTAATGCTGGTTTTGGTTCCTGGTGTCCAACACTTGTAACAGGATGTTTCCAACTCTGGAAAGTTACATCATCAAAACCTTCAACTTTTATTCTTCAAATAAAATGTAGAAATCACTGTTCAAGTAGTATAGTAATCTAGAAGGAATATGCGCTAGCATACATGACATCACGTGCCAAAAAAGAGTACTACAGATGCAGTATTTGCATTGAGGATGTTGATAGAGAAGTACAGAAAAGGCCAAACACAAATGTAGCCACAAGAGTACACAAGCCAGTGTCTTATTGTGCCGGTCCCAAGCACAATAAGAGGGTTGCTTCAGGAAGAGGCCCGGGTTAACAATGACCGCCATCGGTGCTTTTGACCTACAGGTGCTGGTGGAAATTGGACTACTGTTCGTCAATGAGAGGAGGAAAGTGTGATCGTAGGAAGAGAGAGAAGAGGAACAGGACCGTGAGTAGGGACGTTGAATGTTGGTAGTATAACAGGAAAAGGTAGAGAGTTGGTTGACATGATGCAGAGAAGGAAGGTAGACATACTGTGTCTCCAGGAGACCAGGTGGAAAGGTAGCAAGGCTAGAAGTTTAGGAACAGGGTTCAAGTTGTTCTATCATGGTGTAGATAGGAAGAAAAATGGAGTTGGAGAAATCTTGAAGGAGGAGTTTGTTAGGATTGTCCTGGAGGTAAAAAGAGTGTCAGATAGAGTGATGAGTCTGAAGCTAGAAATAGAAGGCGTGATGTTCAATGTTGTTAGTGGTATGCTCCACAGGTAGGATGTGAGCTGGAGGAGAAGGAGAAATCCTGGTCGGACTTTGATGAAGTAACGCAGAGCATACCTAGAAGTGAGAGAGCTGTCATTGGAGCAGACTTCAATGGACATGTTGGTACAGGAAACAGAGGTGATGATGAGGTGATGGGCAGGTTTGGAATCCAGGAGAGGAACGCAGAAGGACAGATGACTTTACAAAAAGGATGGAAATGGCTATAGTGAATACTTTCTGTTTGAATGAGAGGGACCCAAGTGGAAGAGTGAGATCAAGAAGGTGGAGGATTTTAACAGTCCAGTGCAATGGAGAGTGTGGAAAAGAGGTGAAGAAGCGTGTACAGGCAGGATGGAATGGGTGGAGAAAAGTGTCAGGTGTGATTTGTGATAGAACAGTTTCAGCTAAAATGACAGGGAAGGTGTACAAATCTGTGGTGAGACCAGTAATGTTGTTTGGTCTAGAGCAGTGGTTTTTAACCTGGGTTTGATCGAACCCTAGGGGTTCCGTGAATCGGTGTCAGGGGTTTGGCAGAGATGGAGGTCAAGAAAAAACATACACCGAACATACACGAGTCACTGTATACGTTTGACACAGCGTGTCAATTCGTGATGACATCACTGGTTGCAGGTAATCACGCTACATTGTTAGCCTACCTGTGCTACATGGGATTTTGCGGACTCAGTAGTCGATTTATGCCTGTCATGATGGTACATCATCTGATTGCTTTCTTAATATTTTAATTCATAGTAACTATGTTGAGTACATCAGAGGGACAGCACATGTTAGAGGTTTTGGAGATAAAGTCAGAGACGCCAGACTGAGATAGTTTGGACATCTCCAGAGGAGAGATAGTGAATATATTGGTAGAAGGATGCTGAGTTATGAACTGCCAGGCAGGAGGCCTCGAGGAAGACCAAAGAGGAGGTTTATGGATGTAATGAAAGAGGACATGAAGATAGTTGGTGTGAGAGAAGAAGATGCAGAAGACAGGGTTAGATGGAGGATCGATGCACTGTGGCGACCCCTGAAGGGAAAAGCCGAAAGGAGAAGAAGAAGACATAGAACAAGAAAATGATGAAAATAAAAAAGAATAAAAACTAATCCCAAAACAAATCAAGTATTATTCAGGAATCAATGAAGTGAAAACATAAACATGAATAAACACACTGATATTTTTCTTTCCATCAAAATAAACAGGACATTTTTCTGATGGAATTACATTCATACTCTTTGTTGTAGAGATGTCTGCAAATTATGATTGTTTTCTGTTGCTGTCATACCTCACAGCCTCAACGGTTGCTATCACGACTTTAAAGTTTCATTAGAATAATCTCTGTCAGTGCAGCAGTGCGCAATGTTCTATGTTCAACTATTCACAGAGAGGTCCATAAACTGAGGCTAAAAGCGCTTTCCCTGTTTATCTCTACCTCCCCGTACTCAAATTACAACATTTCTTTCTTCGTAACTACAAGTGTAATACCGTACAATGATGTCTGTGTGTATTGTGTGCCCAGAAGATACCTACAAAGAGGTTCAAACTTGCACTATGTATAATTATCATGTACATTATATACTGTTCATACGTATCACTGCTTACGTACTTCTGGTTAGATGCAGTTTGCATTTTCTTGCTTTGTATCTGTGATATATGCAATGACAACTAGAACCAGGGCAGTCACAGACTGCAACAGCCCTACTTGCAACAACCTGACAACATAAAAAAACACATAATAAAATACAGGTACAGGTTATTTTGAGTTAAATCATTTTCAATTATTCATTTAAAGAAATTCATGAAAAATGGGAGTTCGCCCAACCAGTCTACATGTGTTTTGTGGACTTGAAGAAGGCGTTCGACCATGTTCCTCGGGGGGTTTTGTGGGGGGTGCTTCGGGATTATGGGGTACCGAACCCCTTGATAAGGGCTGTTCGGTCCCTGTACGACCGATGTAAGAGTTTGGTCCACATTGCCGGCAGTAAGTCAGATTCGTTTCCATGAGGGTTGGACTCCGCCAAGGCTGCCCTTTGTCACTGATTCTGTTCATAACTTTTATGGACAGAATTTCTAGGCGCAGCCAAGGTGTTGAGGGTGTCCGGTTTGGTGGCCTCAGTATTGCGTCTCTGCTTTTTGCAGAGGACGTGGTGCTGTTGGCTTCATCAAGCTGTGATCTCCAACTCTCACTGGAGTGGTTGGGATGAGAATCAGCACCTCCAAATCTGAGACCATGGTCCTCAGTTGGAAAAGGGTTGAGTGCCCTCTCCAGGTTGGAGTTCCAAGTATCTCGGGGTCTCGTTCACGAGTGAGGGTACAATGGAACGGGAGATCGACAGGCAGATTGGTGCAGCGTCTGCAGTGATGCGGACTCTGTATCGGTCCGTCGTGGTGAAGAAGGAGCTGAGCCGAAAGGCAAAGCTCTCAATTTACTGGTCGATCTGCCCTCACCTATGGTCACGAGCTGTGGGTCATGACCGAAAGAACGAGATCCTGGATACAAGCGGCCGAAATGGGTTTCCTCTGCAGGTTGTCCGGGCTCTCCCTTAGAGATAGGGTGAGGAGTTCGGTCATCCGGGAGGGACTCAGAGTCGAGCCGCTGCTCCTCCGCATCGAGAGGAGCCAGATGAGGTGGCTCAGGCATCTGGTCAGGATGCCTCCTGGACGCCTCCCTGGTGAGGTGTTCCGGGCACGTCCTACCGGGAGGAGGCCCCGGGGACGACCCAGGACACGCTGGAGAGACTATGTCCCCCGGCTGGCCTGGGAACGCCTTGGGATTCTCCCGGAGGAGCTGGACGAAGTGGCTAGGGAGAGGGAAGTCTGGGCTTCCCTGCTTAAGCTGCTGCCCCCGCATCCCGACCCCGGATAAGCGGAAGAGAATGGATGGATGGATGGACAATAGAATTAAAAACATATTATCATATTAAAATACCTACGTATCTTTCCAAATGCTCGTGATTTGTGATTTGTTTTGAATTCAGATTAGTTGTCATGAACGTAGCGCAGGGAGGCAGGACTCAAGTGCACGACACTGAGTGGTAAAATCAGAAAACAAGGTTTATTCCAGGCAAGGTTCGGTATACAGGTAAGGCAGTATCCAGGCAGAAGTATCCAAGGCAGGACGTGAAAAGGCAAGGTTAAAAAACAAGCAAGGTTCAAACACGAAAAGTTATGACAAGAACTATGATGAAAGGCTGGGACGTGATCAATGAACTACAACGAACTGGCGACGAGACAAGACACAAAGGGGAAATATATGCAGGACTAATGGGGGGTGTTTGGACACAGGTGCGGGAAACACAATCAGGGATCAGGTGCACACAGGGGGGGCAAGGCAGACAGGAGCCTGGAACAGAGACAGGGGAGAGTGATCACAGAGACAAGACATGAAACATAGAGAAGCTAATAAAACACTTAACGGGATTCTGACATTACTTTATGTTAAACTTTTGCTCCTTATAATTTAATCCTTGAGGAGAAGAATAAGAAAACACTTTAAAGAACTCTTGACCAGTTTTTAAGCCCATCCAACAACATTAAGAGTCAGTGGTTGTTTTTGGTGATTTACTGTATCGTACTGTAGCATGTAGCTGCCCTGTAAAGTGAAGGAAGAGGAGGTGGAGGAGGGAGGAATTATTGTAGGTCAAAGGCAGAGTTGTCATCAGAGATATGGTTGCCACTACTACTATCATCACTAGCCTTTGCTCTATGATCCATGATAAACAGTAAAGTATCTAAGTTACGAAGCCTTACGCTCTGAGTTGCTCACTGAGACAACAACAACGAGAAGAAGATGGGGAGGTGAGTGTTGGAGATGCACGACAGCTGCCCCCACAGGAGTTGTGGCAGATAGCAGCACTGCAGGACCATAGTCAGATATGGAGGCGTACATTTGTTCATATTTCCGCATGTTCATAAGTCGTTTGTTTGTTTGTTTGTTTGTTTGTTTGTTTGTTTGTTTTAATTAATCATCGGTTCTAATATCGTTGATTAATTGGTATGCTTGTCAGTGGTACAATCATTTTCATCAAATCATTCTGCTACAATTTTGTGGCCACTTGGAGGCAGTGCAGCAACCTCTTAACAATGTACAGTACGTAGAGCAATCATTTATACCCATAGGATTCCACAGCAGTTCATTCAGTTATTCATCTCAAAGTTTTTCTTCCCTGTCTTTGAAGATGTCATCATGCTCTCAGTAAGTGCTCCGCTTGTCACCTGACAATGACAAAACCACGATTAAAATTGTAATGAATGAACCTTGAAACAAATAAGGGTATGTCTGGGCACTGTTTAATGCTGTCTGTGTAGTATTGCATTGGTGAAATAAAAGTTTGCATTTGGAAAAATTAATGTTAACTATTTAATGTCGGGCAATGGTACAGTTGCTATCCACTACAGAGTACCTAACACTTCAGCATTTGCTTGAATATTCTAACGCTTTTTGAGGGGTTCCCTCCGAGTTCTCTAATTTCTTTTCACCAACAAAAAAATACAGGTGAATTGTTGACTCTAGACTCATTTTAGGTAGGAATGTTACTGGGATTGGTTGTTTTCTTTCTATGTAGCCCTATGATGAACTGGCAACTATGCAACTCCACAAAGGACAAAGGCTACAGAAAATGAATGAGTGTAATGTATTCAGCACAATTTTGTTATCGTCTTAATAACCCCAGGATTTCACACATTGACTTCATCTCAAACATTTTAACATATTTATACTACAGTAGTATATAAACATAAAAACATACATATACACAAAGACAACACACACATCACTATCAGCGTATCATCAGCCAAGGCCATCAACTTTCTCCAGCAGTGATAGCAACACTAGAACAGACAGTAGCAACTTCCCCCCAGGAAACAGGATGTCCAAACTCTCTGCACACTCAGATCCCTAAGAAAAATAAAGTACAAAATCACAATGGGGCAATCGGAAGCCTAAGGGCCACCCAAATTTCAGTTAGCCTTTTGATCATCCATTCTTTCATGTCTATGTCTTTTCAGAGGCACAAATGGTTCAAAGTTAAATAGAATTTTTACAAAGTTTGTAATAAGAGGAATTGATAAAGAATAATATGCAAAATTATGTTTGTAATTAGTCAAATTTGTTCTGTTTCTCATTCTTAATTATGCCCATCGTTCATTTCATGTATGAAGATGTGTAATTCATTATGATTAATGCCATTAAATCTCAAGCAGTATTGCATGACAATTGTCCATACTTATGTTGGGAACTTTTACTCCAAGTTGTTTGGATTACAAATCATTTTTCGACTGTCTTCTTTACTGTTTTAACTTTACACCAAATGATTGAGGCAGACAGTGATAAACCCCTTGACTGTCATTCAAACAAGAGAGCTTGTTTGAAGTTGAAACTCATATTTCCATATCCATCATATAAAAATATGTGACAATCAATACGCAGTGTTCTTTCACCCACAACTGAAAGCTAAAATGTGACTGTGGTCATGGAATGCATACATAAAGATAGGAAGTAGTTTTTAATTATGTGTATCAATAAATATAATATTTATATGGCTCACCACTACATTATAGTATGATATTAACCTTTTAAGGAATCCTCGTTTCCTTCTTACAGAAACGTTTATGCTACTTGGCAGAAATTGTGGAACTTGATTTAATTAGAAGTGACTTATTTATTATTTTATACTTTATTCAGTGGATGCTTGTCTATATTGTATGACTGTGTTGGCAGGTGTAAGTGAAGTACAGTTATGATAGCAAAACATTGACTGGACCTAAAATCAACAAATGATCCTCCTGCCCTCCAAGGCCATATGATTTCCTCTGCCCATGAACTCCATGAGTACGCCTACCTTTGATAAACAAAACTGTATACACATAAAATTATAATGTATTTCTACCATATGCGCTCTTTCTTTTTTAATTTTTCTCTAAGCATAGCAGGAAATAAAGGGCAGGACTGTTGGAGTGTTCATCCATACAAGGTGCTCCCTGCTACTGGACCAATTCTGTCCAAAGAGGAAAAGTAGAGTTTCTGTTTGTGTCATCCATACGTGAACTTGAATAAACTCTTCACCAAAACATCATATGATTCATGAGGCTCAAGCAGACACTCAAATATTTAGATGAACTAAACTTTAGTGCAGGATTTTTAAACCAGGTTAAAAATCATCCGTAATGTAACTAAAGCTTTTATTCCCAGGGATATTTAAAATTGTTTTATTTATTCATTTATTTAATTTATGTTATTTCTGTCATTACCAAAATTTGGGATCTTATAACATCTTCTTGTTGGATAGTGAAAATCGGACAGACATTCATAACACCCAAAAAGGGAGTCCTGATAATGATGGAGTTTTCTTCAGATATCTGAAACCATGAGTTTTGAGGAGACTGGCAGGTGGCTGTTTGTTGATTTCATACCTGATAAAAATTATGAAGTTCTTACAATCATATTTCAAATAAAAGAATGACAGCCATTTATATCCTTGATGGTTCGGCAAAAAATGGGAATATTTACATGAAATCCCTAACCCTAACACATTTTGCCCAACAGACCAAATTTTTTTCTTTGGGAGACGAGCAACCATACTGTAGCACAAACTATTGTGTTTAGCTCAGAGTGCATGTAAAAGAAATGTTCTGTCTTTACAACACATATGTCAAAGTCAAGACCCGCGGGCAAGTTCTGGCCCGTAGCAAATTATTTATGGCCCGTAATTACTATTAGGACTGGCCCTAAGGCCACTTCAGCCCGCTGGTGTTTTGCACGCACCGAAACTACATTCCCACAATGCAACGGTAGCGGAAGTCACTGCAGCCCAGCCATGTCTGCGTAGGTTCTCTCCGTGTTCTTTGGCTTCCCCCCACCTCAAAAAACACACGCTTCAGGTTAATTGACCGGTCCCAAATTGAATGAGTGTGTGCGTCTGTGTCTCTGTGTAGCTCCACCTTGCACTGGCATCGTGCCCAGAGTTTCCCCTGCCTCACACCCTAAGCCAGCTGGGATAGGCTCCAGCTCCAATGCGACCCGCGACAGTGGATGGGAGCGGTCATTACAATGGTTGGATGGATGTTTATCAGCAGTCAGACCGGAGGTTGCATTTAGCTACCCCCCTCCTCAAAACTGGCTAAAAGGAAGGTGGACACTGACAGCAGGGGGTTTCAAGCCAGATGGGAGTCGGAGTGTAAAAGGTGCACCTGTGTGTCTTCTGCTGAGTTTGCCCGTTTCATCCCCGACACAATGCCCCAGCTGAAAATCTAAGCTGCTCTGACGCTCTGTTGAGCAGCACAGACCTGTGTGAACAACTGTTCTCTCTGATGAAGCCGAACAAAACATCACACAGGAGCCGTCTGAATGATAAACACCTTCACTCAATCCTGAGGATTTCCTCAGCTCAGAGCCTGACCCTGAACATTCATGAACTTATATGACAGATTAGAGACCATCAAATATCAGGGTCAGCCTCAAACAAGTGAGCATCACAGAACAGTAACGTATTTTCAGTTTTAAATTCAGTTAAATGTTTACATTTGTTTCTACAAGACGTGATGTCCTTTTACCGCTACAGTGGAGCACAGAAGAAGGGAGATAGCATAGCTCCAAACGAAGGGAGGTTAACGAGGAAAACCGCTGGTTAACAATGAGTGGAGAGAGGCGCGCGGAACGGAGATGGATGGACCGTCTCTGTCGCTCCGTCACTGCCTTGCTACCAAGAAAAAAAGTTCATTTGGAGCCTTGCCATGAGAAAGAATACAACTGTTTAGATTTTTTTCATCTTACTATTTGAAAGCAGTGATTGGTAGAATCGCAGAGCAGCACAATAATTATTTACAATGTTTTAATTTTTTGCAAATAATGCATTCCTATTGTGCATGCACAATATTATTATTGTGCATACAATAATGCACGCACAATAATGTATGGCGGAATTGATCTTCCTATTCCTCCAACCAGACATGTACAGGTACAATATGTCAAAAAGTTCAATGGTTTTCATCTCCAAATATATGTCAGGCAAAACTGTTTTCAGAAAACATAATAAAGACAGTGCCTTGGCCTACTAGGTTGGCAGTGACTCATGTGAGAGACTTTAAATCAGCTTTTGAGCTGGTCATGCCTAATTCAATATCATGCTAGAAAGGACTAATCTAGACGGTAGGAAGTGGAAGGAGCTGGACAAAACACATTTAGATGCATATTTGGAGCTCCTCGTCCTGGCTGGGGTCCATAAGTAAAAGGACAAATCAACAGCCAGCCTGTTGGATGCAGACAGGCAGGGAGGAGATTGAGCCACAGTGGAGGAGATCCAGGAGATTATTGCAACTAGTGTGTGTGTGTGTGTGTGTGTGTGTGTGTGTGTGTGTGTGTGTGTGTGTGTGTGTGTGTGTGTGTGTGTGTGTGTGTGTGTGTGTGTGTGTGTGTGTGTGTGATCCTGAGAGCAGTGTGTTTGTCTTGTGATCAGCAAAAAGACACCTTAGTTAAGGAATCATGGCCGTCTTGTTTCTCGATTACTTCTGTGGGAAAAGGGAAGAAGAAGAGGTGCCACATCTGCAGGCTATTTGACGTGAAGACAAGCATGACCTGCGTGAAATGTGCCAAATTCATTTACACAAAACACAGTGTGGTGACATGTCACTCATGGGCTTTGTAGATGAACAGACAGCAGACAGACTTACACACATACACACAGATACACACAAACACACCTTTATATCTGCTATTGCTTGTTAGGTTTTTTTTTTCACTCGCGGTTCATAAACAGTGCATATATGCAAAACAAAATCTAACTGTTTTGTTTCAATGGTAGATGTTCAATGTAATCCTGGTGTGTTATATGTTAGTATTTCAAAAGTAAAAATATGGTGAAACAATAAGAAAAGTTGTATTTTTCATGGAAAACGAGTGAATTATCCTAACAGAACCATTACCTGAGACAGGTAAGGAAGAACATGGCACTAAAAGTTGATTGAATAGTTAGTAATCGAGTTAGTAATAACATCTAAACAATACTCGTAGGAGTTTTTTGGTTTAGGAAAACTTTGGGGTAAACATGCACTGGGTCAAACCGACCCGCAACATCAATGTTGTGTGTAACAGATGAACAGAAGGAGGGTTAACTGACTAAAAAGTAAAGTGTTTATCAAAAGACACTTCCTGAATTAACATGATTCAAAAACAGAAGCACTCTGAGGCTGTAATAGAGCCACAATTTGGTGTGTTTCTTTGTTACCCCATGAATGTCTCTGTTGATTTCATTAACTTAAGAGCATTGACAATATTGACAAAAAATGTCAAAAGTTAATGAAAAATAAATGAAAATTTGATGACACCGATAACAGTCATTGATTTTATGCAGTAAGACAAAAAAATTAAAAACTCAGATGTCTCAAATCATTCCACATCAGTTCTACCTAAGAGGCTTTGTAGCAACATTGTTGGTCAGAAGGGTCACTGTGGCTGACCCCTGTTTGTGAGAGGGCCATAGGTATCCAGGGTTATTTCTCAGGGAGGCACGATGGATGTGAAGAGAGGTTTGAGGGAGACAAACAGAAATAATGGTCAGTTTGTTTGGGATTCTTGAGAGAAGATAGCAGTTCACATATCCTTTCTAATGGGAACCAGCTGACTGCTAATAAGGCCACTGCCAGGCTTGGACTATTTGCTTTTGTTGTGGACCTAAAGAGAAGGGGGTTACTGTTTATTGTCCTTCATTCTCTCAAGCCCCTCAAAAGGAGGCTCGAGGAAAATTATACAGGGTTCAGTTTACTTTACTGGACATTATCAGGGTTTTCCCAGAGTGAGAGATTCGCTGATGCACCATAAAGTGAACAAATCCTCCAGATGTGCTGACTAACCAGCAGTGGTCTACTTGACAAACTTGTAACTGGGTTCTGAAACCGGTTTTAGCCAGATCTGACAGTCTCATCAGAAACGCAAAGCGCGGTGGTCTTCATATGTTTATTACTCAAAAAAGAGAACATATAATCAACAGAGCGTAAGTCCAAGTCAGTCAAACACCATATCTGTGTCTCCCGTTAAAGCAGTGCTTCTCATTTATTTTCTGTTATGTCTCCCTAGGAAGAAGAAAACAATATGTGCCCCCCCCCCCACTATCCGCCACAACTATAAATAATATCAATTGTCTAAAAAATTGTTTTATGTACACCGCTGCATAAAATTGTATCCTTATTAACAATAAAAAAAGAAGAAATATAGCTCAACTTATAACAAACAATAATATCATTAACATTATTTTTTAGTCAATAACAGAAAAGATTTTAAGTGCACCAATTTGCCTGAAATAAAAAAAAACCTTGTTAAACTGTAAACATTTTTGACCAACTTATTGTATTATTTGATACTGAAAAATGAAATTAAATAAAATTAATAAATAATAACATTCAAATTCAGTTCAGCAAAATTAACTGAGGAGCACAACATATAAAAAGCCTTAACCTAAAAACAAAAATGATTGAGACAATGTGTGCTGATTTCTCTTTCTTTTTTTATCAAAATTAGGAAGTCAGGATTAACGGCTACAATGAACACGTTTAGGTAGTGCACAGCTGTTCAGAGTGAGGTTTGAAGCATAATACTGAACTCTCAAATTCTGCTCAATGTTTCAGCTCCTCTGCTATGGTAGGGGTTTTTTTGCAATGAGCAATTTGGTACGCCACCCTATATGATGCTAACAAGGTTTGCTGGTTTACTGAAGTAGAATTCACAAATTGTGATGATTTTTGGCAATATTTGGCACATTTTCGCTGGAAAAACCCCAGTGGCTTATCAGCGTGATTGGGGTGTAATGTCTTTAAATGGCGCCTTACTTTATTTGACTTCATGCTGTCCGCTGCCGGCATAAACACACCGGTCTGTAGTCAAAGTGAAGCCCAGCGCTACAGACGCTTCGTCATATTTCCTTGTCTTAGCTTTCGGGTGACCTGCTTTTCTCTCAGTATCTTCATCTCGCCTGCCTTTCTTTTCATCCCTGTTTAAAATAAATTCATGTTGACTCTTGAGGGTTTGGTTATGGCACCTCATATCGCCTAACCCTACGAAGTGGAGCTAATATACTCCCTGTGCACACTATGGCAATGAGAGCCCCACTGCTAGGTACTGTAGTGTATATGCAATTACACTTTATTCTAGAACAGCAAAAATTGTTCCCCAGGGTCACACTCGCCTCCCTGACATCACACTGTGACCCCCTGTAGGGGGGCGCACCTCGATTCTGGAAGCACTGCGTTAAAGGGAGTTATTCTATTTGCTTTAGGAGCTTCTGTTGTTTCTTTCTTTGCTTTTCCTGCTAATATTACATTGACCCTTCAAATGCTTGCAAGATATTGCTGCTGTCTACGTGCCTCTCCTCGATGGGTGGGGAACAAGTATAGAAGACAGGAAATCCAAAGGCCTGGAAATCCCACTCCCACTTCAGCAACTAAACTGCTAATTCTACCTGGCCTATCTGCCATGCCTCTCAGTTAGGAAGCATCGCTGTTCACGAATCATGAATTCACCGACCGTTGTGCAAACTTGACAGACGACAACTAGAAAGAAGACGCAATTAACAAGACAACTCCTATAAAGAAATGGATTTGTAGGTGGTGGTCACAGACAATTCCCTTCTTTGTGTAATTTCTGATTGACCCTCAGCTAGTTTACCTTTTTCCAGTGCCCTGGCCACTAGTGGGATCATGAGGAGGTATCATCAGCCATCAAAATTTGCTCAGGTAATGCAAATACTTCCTGATGGACATTGAAACAACACACCACAGACTGTCCAGGTTAGACTTTTTAACTAATTATGAATAAATCTTTAAAATATCTGTGTTAATGTGAACATTTCTACCTAATTCATGTCACATATATAATTGCTGATGCAGTACCAACTGTTTACGTATGAAGGGGATCATTTAAGTTATTGTAACTTTACTGTACTGGAGGTTGTAAATATGGGTGTGGAGTAGTCATAAATTCTGCTATTTGCATCAGAACAAGTATGAGCTTACAATTAGCAGACTAATATTCTAATTCCGGGGAGGATAGAATACGTTTATATTTGTGCTTTGTAGGCTGTGTCTCCCTGTATGAATTATGAGATACGTCTATGTCTGTGTCTGGTTTCCTCTGCCAGAAAGTTTTTGCTGCTCATCCAAAATCAACAGAGTGAGTACTCATTTTCTGCAGGGAGGAAATAGATAAATAAGAGTTTGTTGTCACTGTCAAGCTCCATGTCTTTTTACACCAAAGAAACTAGCCTGTTTTGTGTTGGCTGGGCTTCTGTTCCGCCATATAGCACGTCAACAGTTCTTTTGTAAACTACTTAATTTTGGGAAAAAATTCAAATTTCTGTGTCTGTTGAACAACAAATATTTATTGAACTTTACTTTAAAGAAACATCTCCTGGATGCACTGGGACGCATCTTCAGTGATGTATCCTGAGGTCATTGGGTGTTTCAGGTCTCGCAACATCAGACACCCTCCCCCAGGTGACCCAGCTGGGGTTGATCATGCCCCGACTTGCGTCCCAGTAGAAACCCACAGATCTGCTCTTTTGAGCCACAGCCACCTCGTGGCTTTCTTTGCAGCTTCGCTAGCGGATTTTAATGGCCCTCTTCTTGGCCGCCCCTGTCACACCCAAACGGCCTAGGACTTTGCAGAGAGAACATCCTGCAAAGCCTCTACAGCCAACTTCTATTGGCTCGTAGAATGTCCTCCAGCCCCTGCCCCTGCACTCCTCCACCAGTTCCTGATATTTGGCACGTTTCCTTTCGTTGGCTTCCTCAATGCGATCTTCCCAGGGCACAGTCAGTTCCAGCATGATCAGGTGTTTTGAAGCCTCAGAGGTGATGAACATTTTCTCTAAATACCATATGTCATTTTCAAATTTTTAACTGGCTTCATCCAATGGCAGCATCACAAAGACTCAAAATGACATTGAACATTCCCATCAATTCCATTTTTTCAGATCAACTAAGTGTATGATAGTAAATGTACAGAAATTAGTCTCAAATTAGTAATATGTAATTCAAAGCAAGCATTTTCCCATTTTTCCGTTTGTCTATCTGATTTTTTTTTTGTTCTAGAAAAGACATTGATGATTCAGTTTTGTTTGTGTATGAAGGGTGAATATTTAACTTCGTTGAACCCTGAAAAAAACAAAGCTACATCACTGCTATGTCAAGCCTTGCCTTTCCATTACATGACAAATGTAACTCTAATGATGTTTATAATGGAAAATTAAATTACACTGCTTTTTATATATGAAAGAATAGTGCAGTTCACAAAATGCACAAGGAAGAAGAAGGACGGCAATAAAAAAAACCCTCATAATTGCCAAGAAAAGTTCTGTGTAGGAAGAGACGGCGTCAGAAGATGGCAAAAATAAATCTGCATAGAAGCACACACAAACAAATCAAAACCAGTGACGACAGAAGAATTTAACTTCAGAGCAATATGTTACTACAAAACACTGACCTCCATTCAGACAGTAGTTTGAGGGGTAACACAGCCAACTGAATTATTATAACTGAATGTCTCTGAGCTTTAAAATACAGTCAGTCTGTTTATTCCTATAAATTAATGAAGTGCAATATAATGGAACATGCTTTTGAAATAAACAACCAAATTGTAAGTGTAGAGAGATTAGTGGATGACTGTCATATCGATATACTGTAGCGGAAGCTACATTGGTTCAGTGCATCAGGTTGATTCATGTTAGTTATCATAAATGAAGTCCCTCATTCAGCATAAAACATCCATAGAAAGTTTGTGCAGTAACCGGCTCTTCTTTAACTTCACTCAAAGTCATTCTTGGAAAAAAAGGCACTTGATACTGATTTAAGAGCATCAACCACTTATATAAATTGGGACCTTGTTTTGCTTGACATTGAGATAGATCTGCTCTCTGTTTCTTGAAAAGCTTTCACTGTCTGTGTGTGGTGAATGCTTAACAATCTGGACTTTCACCTGCCCGGTTCAACCTCAACGACCAAAGAATTCCTCGAGGAGGACACATAGAGGACTCTGTGTAGAGCAGCAGGAAAATGTGCATGAGGTTGACTAGATATTCTCATAATGATTGATTGATTTTAATATTAAAAAACCATTGCATGTTCTCCCCGTGTCTGCATGGGTTCTCTTTGGGTTCTCCGGCTTCCACCCACCTCCAAAAAGATTTGTTTCAGGTTAATTGGCCGGTCCAAAACTGACCATAGGTATGAGTGTGTGCATGCGTGTTTGACTTACTCTGTGTGACTCCGAGGCACACTGGCGTCGAGTTTCCCCCGCCTCACGCCCTAAGCCAGCTGGGATAGGCTCCAGTTCCCCGTGACCGCGACAACGGATACAGCGGTTTGGAAGGTGGATGGGTGGATTAAAATCCTTTGGTACAGCAGCTATCATAGGGTCTTTAACATTTAATTAACAGTACCACAATAGTTTAATGAATTTAGCCTTTTCATGAAGTCTATCTTAAATATACCTGATTGCTGACCTTCAGACATGAACAGAGGCTCTCAGTCAGTGTGAGACTGTTTGGGTTGAAATCCCTGTAATTTTTATGACACCATACAATCTAAGAAGTAAAAATTAATTGTCCAAACTCGGAGAGCACAGTAAGTCATAGGGAGTTACAGTCTAATTGACAAACCTTTGCCACTCTGAGATTTAATAAGATATTAATACTGCTTTCATTCTCAGAAAACCCCCAAACTAATTGATGTATTTTTATATTTGCAGTCACATTACTGCTATTATAATGACTTTCCTCCTCAGGCTGTTTATTGTGAACTTTATAAGTGGTTCTTAAGCTTTGATGGGTATATCTTGCCTCAGAAGACTGAATTGCCAATAGTTTTTATAATAGATAAGGCAATGATATTGACAATGGAAGAAACCAATTAAAAAGAATAGTATCAGTCAAATAAAGGTTTATTTTGTTAACGTAAATTGTTTAATTTAACTTGATTGCACTCCTTATCTCCAGCTTCCACAGATTTCTCCACACGTTGTCAGCATGCAGGTCACATTTTTATACATTTGTCCTAAACCAAACACACAGTACAAAGGAATGATACAAGAAAAATATATTCATACATGATTAAAACAAGTCTGCAACAGCAAATGCCTTTACAAGGGTAACATGATAGCTGTCTGGATTGTAGTCAGAGGCTTTTACTTGACTGAATGATATTCTACATCTATGTGATGCACTGGAATCTAGGTGAAGTGGACAGAGTTGGTGCTGCCAATCCCTATACATTTTCTTCATGCGACATTTTCACCTACTGTCGGCATCTGTCCATGATGAGATTCTGGTCGTCTGTTCTACAAAAAAATGAAAGGACAGATGCAACAACTTCATGAAAAGACTAATGCATTGCAGCTTATGGCCTTCATCAAGATCATCATCAAACTCATTATAAACAACAATTAAATGGGTAAAAACAGGAATGAGTACATCAGAGGGACAGCACATGTTAGAGGTTTTGGAGATAAAGTCAGAGAGGCCAGACTAAGATGGTTTGGACATGTCCAGAGGAGAGATAGTGAATATATTGGTAGAAGGATGCTGAGTTTTGAACTGCCAGGCAGGAGGCCTAGAGGAAGACCAAAGAGGAGGTTTATGGATGTAATGAGGGAAGACATGAAGGTAGTTGGTGTGAGAAAAGAGGATTCAAAGGACAGGGCTAGATGGAGGCAATTGATTCGCTGTGGCGACCCCTGAAGGGAAAAGCCGAAAGGAAAAGAAGAAGAAGAAATGGGTAAAAACACCAAAGGCCAACTGTCATGAACATCTGCACACCCAGGTTTGTTAAGTGGTCTTACGGTTTCAGGACTTTCATTGTTGGAATGCTGACAAAGATGTATTATGGGGACAGTAACGTGCGGTGAGGTTCATGCCTGGTGAGGCACTATTTCATCGTAATCAGATTTACAAACAGTGTAACTTATTCACCATTTAATAAGCAACAGTGAGTGCGCTAACTTGAAAGTTTCAGAACAGAATTATTTACAGATACAAAATGTAAAAGACAAATAAGCACATTTGATTTTAAAAAACGTTATGTTGTACCTACATGTTTGCTTATATGTTACATTTACTTATTAATGAAGTCCGTGCGCAGCTCCTTCTGAACAAAAGCAGCGAATAAATTTTGAGTTGAGATGTGTAATCCTCCATTTTTTTAGTAAGGCAAGGCAAGCGAAAAACAAATGAATGGCTTCATTGACTTGCTGACTATAGATTGTAGTTTGCTGTCACTTCTTCTGCAGCCGAGGAACAAGAATCCTTGGACGAATCCCTGAATCACCAGCGCCACCTACCATGAGGCAGGAGAACTCCGTGCCTTTTCCCAGTTATTTCAGGACCGCTCAACTCAAGAAAGAAGTGACACACATACAGTTGTTGACAAAAAAAACACTGTACATTATATATATTAGCTAAATTGTGGAAATTTAGTTCATAGAGCAACAGTGTTTGAACATTTTAATAGCGACCTACAGAGATATAGCATTACGGGAACATCAGATTTTGTCCGTGAATTTGAGAAGTGCAGCAATGGAGACCTTGAGTTTGTGCAGTTGAGGCCTACCATCTGCATTTTGAAGTGACAAATCTAAAGCATCTATTTCAACAAGAAGATGTGTAAAAAGATACAATTAAAAACTTGATAAATGCTTTTTAAATATATGCATTTACAGACTATGCAACAATGGATGAGAGGGCAGTATAAATGACATGTGTGTGAATGGTGATTGCATCCTGTGTAAAGGTACATTTTAAAATAATTTTGAGATTTCCCAGTAGTTTGTTTTTACAGTCACACATTAGCTAGGTAACAAATGTGTGGTTAGGTTTAATTGACCAGTTACAGTACAAAAGGATGCTGTAACTAGGCAACTGTCTTTGAAAAAAATATCAAATCTTCCACGAAATATATCTATGAGTTAAGTCAAAGCCTCACACAGACAGGAAAGTTGAAACCCAACTTCTTCAGCTACTGGAGCATGTTAACTTTAGCATAGCATTTAACTTTAGCATAGCAGATTTATGATTAAAAAAGATTGTAATTGTCTTAACTTTTTACATCATATTTAGTCTCAAATTTGCCTAATAAGGAATGAACTGGCTACTACAGATGCCAATTTTGGCATTTTATCTGAGAATATGTATCCTTGTCAGTTAGGGTGATGTCAGATGTCAGGTTATTTCTAATAAATACTAACTAATTGATGCAGTTAACAGAATCACAATAGTTTTAGAAGTTGCATTTCAACTCATTAAATGAAGTATTTTGGATTTTGCTTGAGTTTAACATCTAAGAATAGCCCTCATTGTGTTGCAAGTTAATTCAAATGTCAAAAAAAACCAAACAAAGCCAAATTGTCATGGTAATGACGTGAGACCATAAAACTGTTGCACATTTAAGCGAGAGAATGCAGTTTTCTGACTGTAGCCAAGAAGGGTTCATTTCCTCCACTGGAACCAAGACTCTTGTCAAACAAATGCAGCACTACACTTATTTGTTTGGTGGAGCAAACAGGGCATTTAGGGTAAGCCATGTTCATCCAAGTCTTCAGAGTTTATGTAGTGTCAAAAAGTTCCTCTGCTCCAGAGCGGAGTTTACCTGTGGAAACATCATAAATAGAGTGACTTTAAAACCCTGTAATCCTGGCCCTCTCTAAAAAAAACAGAGCAGCTAGAGAGGGATTTTTTTAAACTGCCACAGTAAACCTGTAGTTGGATAGAGTTTCCAGGCTGAGGGAAAGAATCACTGTGGCTGGCACCTTAACTAACTCCATCGATTTCTTAACTTTCCCTCACTGTTCGGAACCAAAACATAGGAAGTGTATGTATGTAATGCCTCCACACACATGTTCCCACCCTTAACCCACTGCTCCCAATGAGGACAAATCAAAATGACCGAACTGAAACCTCATATGGGTTCAGCAGCTCTTCTTTGAGAAGAACATCACTATTAGAAAAGCATGTGGAAAATGTCTGGAAAAGCTTAAATGTCCACATATGAAATCAATGAAATTAACAGATATCACAATAAAAAGTCAAACGATACAAAAAGCTTTTGTCAGTCTGTTAATCATCCAGTACTATGGTAATCCTATATTGGTTACTGCAGAAAAAGTGACTTTTTTTTGCAGTCTTTAGAAAAATCAGACACTTTGCCCAACATCCTGTTCTGAAGTCTAGCAAGCTGAAACATAATCAGCCAAATTAGTAAAAATGTCTGACTGGACTTCACTGACCATTTAGTCAAGCAGGCTGTCTGTGCAGTGGGCGTAAAGAACAACATAACCAGGAAATAGTCTCCAGCTTGGCATTTTCTGCATCTGTGTATGACCAGAGAGCGCTCCACAATTCTACATTAGAAAGAACGGCATCAGAAGAAGTGGCCAACCCGGGTTTCACATTGTTAACAAATATTTAATTAATTAGTTCAAAATCTAAGCATCCTGACAGATTGGTCAATAGATTTTTTATATCTAAACCAGCTTCCAAAGTGTGAGGAACTCTGAATTTAATCCAGGATGGTTGTATGTGTAATATTCTTTTTCTTGTCTTTTACATCTTGAATAATGTTTTTTAAGAGACGTTTATCATAAAAGATAAAAGCTATTTTAAATAATTTGGTTCTTGCCTCTGACTGAACTGCATCATCATGTCAAAAACTCAGCCCCCCACCACCAATGCTCTTGTCTTTCATCTCCCTGGCCTCTTTTCATGTGACTTACAGGAAAGGCCTGAAATGACTGGCCACAGGTGAACACAGAAGCCATTCAACTCATGTCTGGAGTTATTTACTGGACTTCTGCCACTGGCCTATTAGAGCTCACTGGTCTACCATGCTAATCCACTGAGGGGGTCCATGCTGGAGCTTTGAAACATACACAAAAAGTGCTGAATAGATGTGACTGGATGCATAAATATTTAGCCATCCACTGATCTAATGATAGAGGGCAGGTTCAGATTGCCAGTTACAATTAAAGTTCTTTTTTTCTTCTGCTGTTAGGGAGTCTTACAAATGGGTCTGCACAGCTGTATATAATATGCCATAAAAATGAACAAAATTTTTTTGTAGACTTTTTACAGCAAAGTTATAAACTCAATTTACCAAAGGGAAAAGAAGGGGCTAAAAGAGAGAACATCTCTACATCAAGACTTCAATTTGGTGTGTGACTGAGTCCATTGTTGTGGAATAAGCCCATTACAAATATAATGATGCCAGTACTTCCCATTTTACGATTTTAGATACCCCAGAGTTTTTTGGCGAGAGTGTTTATTTCCTGAATCATTTTGTTTAGCTTACACTGTAATCAGCTTAGAGGATTGTTGCTCTTTCACTGAAGAGGTTGACACGCATTTCTGCCACAAGGAGGGCTTTTAATCTGAGACTTGGCCATGTCACACTGTACAGTACACTGAATATTTGTCCTACCTATGAATGCATGTTCCCTAGTTTAGCACACACACACACACACACACACACACACACACACACACACACACACACACACACACACACACACACACACACACACACACACACATACACAGTGTCCCATTTAGTGACTATGAATTGCTCTCTCACACACATATAGCTGTGTATATTTAACTACATAAGAATATGTCTCACTATATCCAGCCAGCCCTCACACACACCTCTTTGTGTAAGAGATTCATATCCACAGACACACATTATGAATAACTCCAACCACAAAAACAATATCACAGAAGTTGTTTTTTTTTTTCTTCTTTTTAACTCTTAATTTAAGAGTCATCACCACCAGGTGTTGAACATTACCTCTGACCTGTCCAGAACACTGGCGTTTTGTCCACTTATGTGGGTAGTCCCTCTCCGCTGGCCCAGTGACCTGTTTCCTGACTCCCCACACCACCTTAATCATGAGCTGAAGTGCTTCTCCCTTTGGCGGGAGGAAGACTGGACTACAGATACATGCAGGGATCAATCAAAGACCCAACCAACTCTTTCTGGTGACAGCAGAAGTGCAAAATTATTCATGTAGAAATAGTGACAAAATTTTCTCATTGAGCTGATTGTCATGCAAAGAATTTAAAAACATTTAATGCAGATGCTATGTATAGAATATCCATACCCCCACCCTATAAACACATCACCATTTCATCAGCGTCATTAGTCTAAGAAGAGTCATCAGCCACCACCACCAGTGCCTGGACTCCGATTTATCTCCTTATTGGGGCGAAAGTCCTTCAACCTCTCTGAAGAGTCTAAGCTACAAAATTCTGACAGACTAATCATCACATATCATCTGCAGTAATTCCTGACATATTATCTGTTGCAATAGACATGATGTGATCAAATTAATGGCTTAAGTAAAAAACAGCCTAAAAATGTATTTGTATGACCCGTATTACAAATGACCACTTGTTTTTCTTCATCCCTATCTAAAATGTAAGTCACATTTTTGGCCACAGTTTATTTTTCAGCAACCACATCTTACCCAATTTGTTCTTGCACCCCAACTGTCCAAAAACACTTAGCTGGTCAATCTAACGGACGTGTCCTCACCTCCTCTTAGACCCATGGAGCCTGCTCAGTGTGGAGGAGTCTGTAAACAAATTTGCCATCACCTCGCTCTCTCTCTCTCTCTCTCTCTCTCTCTCTCTCTCTCTCTCTCTCTCTCTCTCTCTCTCTCTCTCTCTCTCTCTCTCTCTCTCTCTCTCTCATCCTTCCTTAATCATCACTTTCAGCAATTCCATCATTCCTTCCATACTTACTCCTTGAAATCTATTTCCTCCTTCCTCAATCTGCATTTACCTCCTCCTAGACCTTCTTTCTCTCACTAGTTTACCTCTTTCCCTGAAATCAATGCTCTAATTCATGCTGTCAAATGTCTTTCACGGTGTTCATTTCCATCCACATCTTTATCTTCACCATCAGCGCCTACATCTTTTTTTCTGCTCTGGTATGCAGTTCTCTCCCTTTTCAAAGCTATATAACTCCTTATTCACACCTCATATTGTAATCAAACATCAACTACTGAAATAGTTTAATACTCCTAACAAAGTTCAAGCCTGTGTCCAGAAGATAGACACTGGTGGCCGTGATTCTTCAGTCAGTGCAACAAAGCAGAAGACTCTAGGACACAGCAAAACTGAAAAAATACCTCAGTAAATGTATAACTTAAACTTTACCCAAACTTCAACCATTTTAAAACAATCTAAATACATAAATAAAACAAATATTTAATTTCTGATTGTTTCTGTTTCATTTCATGCGAATGTTACAGCGTCTTCATAGTCATATATGAATTGTTCTCCCTTCAGGGGAGACAAGACTTCAGTTGATATTTACATCACATCTTTATCCTTAATGTGACATTATTGTTAGTAACTCTCTCTCCTTTTTCACATTTTTCCAACAATCCCACTTCATCCAAGCATAAAAATACAATATTTTGTAATTTTTGAGATCTTTGAGGATTTCTTTACCTTCTTTTTGCACATCATTCATTCATTCATTTTTCTCTAACCTGCTTCATCCACCATAGCTGGTTGTGGGGAGCTGGAGTCTATCCCAGCTGACTGAGGGCGTGAGGCGCAGCAAACTCCGTGCGTGACGCCAGAGCACCGCGGAGCCACACAGAGACAGACAACCACGCACACACACACTCACACCTACGGGCAATTTGGAACGATCAATTGACGTGAAGCGCATGTTTTTGGAGGTGGGAGGAAGCCAGAGAACCCGGAGAGAACCGACGTGGACACTGGGAGAACATGCAAACTCTGCACAGAGTAATATAAAATATAATATATATATATTTCATTTTATATCTAGTTGAGGACAAGCTAACACTTACCAAAGCACTTTTTATGTATTGCTGGTTCATTCAAACTCTTCTCTGTACTTATTACAGAATTCTGAGTGCTGCATTGAGTTAACTCTCATATAAATGCACTGGATTAAACTATATACTTCCCTTTAAAATACTGATGGTACGTAGCCAAGAAATTACGCTAATTATAAATAAACAGTCTTGTCCTTTACTCATTTTTTCACTCAGGACCTCCTGCCAGACTGCCTTATTTTCTTTTCCTCTCTGGTCAACCCCCTCCTCCCTTCAGCTCCTCCTTCGTCTCCAGTTCTTGTCATCTTATCCTCCCAAGATCTCTCCTACCACACCTTCCTCTACTTTCTGTTTCTCCATCCTATTTCCCTTTACAGACTTCATGTCTGCCTGAATGTGTTTTGAGCCTCAACCTAAACCAACCTCCATCTGTCCCCTGTGTTTATTATTACCAATAGTAATAACAATTCAACTCTAGTTTGAGAGGAGTCCAAGAAATATAACCTATAAGTAGGATTTAAAAGGGAGGCATGTAAGGCATTTGCTTATTCATACAAGATTTCTATCAGCTGCTTTTTTTAATCAGGTGAGGTGGTGACCAAAAAAAATATAATGTGTTCACATCGACCTCTTTCTTTCTCTGTTATTATTTGTGAATTTAATCTGGTCTTTGTTAATCCTGTAACAATCTGAATATCACCAATTTGCAAACTTTAAAATGTTCATTCATTCATTCATTCATTCATTCATTCATTCATTCATTCATTCATTCATTCATTCATTCATTCAAGTATAACAAACTGCCAAAAAAAGGACTAAACACCATCATCATCAGGCACTAAAGTTAATGATAACACATCATGTGTTCCTTCCTCATTATCATGTGTCTATTTTCTTTCTATGCACACCTTCCTTCCCTTTTATATTCCTCCATCTCTCCCCCAAATCCCCATGTCTCCTCCAAAGCCCGCCATATCTCAGCATTCCTCAGGTCCACCACACAGAGTCCCATTGTGTCAGTGGGTTAGGGAGGGAACACTCAGCTCAGCCTCTCACCGTGGGCTGTCTTTGGTCTCACCTTAGGAGACTACAAACGATACTGAGCAGTAATTTTTACTCCATCCCCCCTTCCCACCCACCCACAGACACACACACACACACACACACACACACACACACACACACACACACACACACACACACACACACACACACACACACACACACACACACACACACACACACACACTTGCCTCTCTGTCTTCATTTCCTCCCTCATTCCATCATCCTCCTCCATCTCTAATTCCACCATTCATTCCATGTTGTTCCGCTCACACGTCCTCTGCTTTTGGAAATCAGCCATCATCAACAGGCTTCACCTACTTTTTTGTTTATAACTGAGCTGCCCTTCTCAAAAAGGCTATTGATTAGACTCATTTCAAAGCAAAGAGCAAGCAGGCTCAGAGGAATAGAGGAAGGAAGGAGGGATGAAAGTGAGGCATAATTTTAGGGGAAATGCTCTCCTGTATAGAATACCTGTGGTCCCAGAGTGCAGAACTTCACCCTATCCTTCACACAAGCCAGACTGGTGGTTCTTTAAACAGCACAAAAGTGAAAATATCCAATTGAAAGAGGTTGATCCAGTTTCACCAGCTGGTTGCTAACTTAGTCCCCCTGTTATTCAGTGTTGTGTTTGTCTGTGGATGTCTGAAAGTCATAATTCTTGAAGACTACAGAATTCAATAAGTAATGACAGCTTTACTAAATTTCTTGTTCGATTCAGGCACATGCCTTGTTCAGAATACAGTACGTGTGCACACATGATGACAGTAAGACACTTAAAGATTTAAAACAAGCAGGCACCAGTGCATGAATATCAAAATGAAAAAGAATATTTTTAAAAAGAGAAAGCCTGGAGAGGAAGCCAAAAAATTTGAAAAATAAATAAAGAATACAGGTGAAATATGAAATACAAACCTGAATTTTGTTTGTTGTTGATTTTATCTCCTTTCATCATTTTTTTTCACAGAATATCAGGAACATTCTTTTAAGGCGACTCCAAGAAGAAAGAAAGAAATAAAGTCCACTTTATTAACCCCCAATTTGGGAAATTACTTTTTCATGTATTTTTGGGTTAGACACAGTGTTGTGTACAGGACCCTGAAACACAACCACAACACACTAGGGGCCTGTAAGCATGCAATTAGTCCACACAACAAAGACTACATGGGGAGGCAGAGTGACGGGCAGCGACTTTGGGGTGCGCCCCAATTGAGTTACTTGTATGGGGAACAACGCCTTGCTCTAGGGCGCCTCAGCAATGACCAGGAGGTGAGCTGACACCTCCCATTATCAGCTCACACTCCAGGTGGCTGGACGGGAGCAGAATCGAACCGCCAATCTCTGATCATAGGGTGCCTGCTCTACCACTGAGCCCCTGCTGCCCTTTATTTTTTTAAAGAAAGAAAGTCCACTTTATTAATTCCCAAAGGGGAAATTTCTTTCTCTAGACTGAAGGTCAATGAGTTTAATTGAACCAATTTGAGAGATTATCACGTGTGACCCAGAGACATAATGCTGTAATACTCTAAGAGTCCATAAGGCCAACAGTCTGAACAACATCGTTTTTTGTTGCTTCTAAAAAGCTTTATGCTCGAAGTATAAACCCAGAGCCACTTATACACTGTATCTATGAGTACAGAGTCAGGCCTATGACTGTTTCAGCCTACAAGTCAATTAAAAGGGACTGCAATCTTTAGTATACTGTAACACAACATAACAATTGACTCCCAAGTATCACAAGTGCACAGACAATGAAAAACTCTCACACTTTTCACTCAGTCAGAGTCTGAGGGTTTAGCATTCCTGAGAAGCTTATGCCGAAAAGAACGAGCAGCCAGTCAGAGGGATCTCCTCACGAGACAGAGAGCCATGTGGCCTCTTTTTGCCTGACAAGGTGTCAAAACTTCTGTTAAACTGAGGTGAGATAAACAATTGTAGTCACGACAAATGTCTCTGATTGGCTAATATATTTAAGGAAGGAAGGAAAAACCATAAAAAGCTGCTACTCCCGAATCTCTTTTGCTTTACAAAGTACCACCAAAACATCACAATAAGATGAGATCCAACAGAGAAACATTGTCGAGGGACGTCAGCTTTTTCTCAGAGCCACCATTATACTGACGACAAGAGGAGCCGCAGCTTACTGTAATGTACTGATAGGGGAAAATCCTTTCAGTATTTTGATGGCTATGTCCTCTTCTGCTATTTTACTGACTCGTTTTATTTTTTTCATTGCACCAGAACCTACTGGGAAACGGTGACGTACGATGAGGTACAGTACATGGCTGGTGTGGCACTGACTTCATCATTATTAGATTTACAAAAATATGAACCTGCAGTTTAGCTTATCCACCATTTTATTAGCAAAATCATGGATGATGAGATATAAATGACAGAACAACCTAATTAAACAGATAATATTCAGGGATCCTTCAACTTGAGGTATGGGCATTAAAAAAGTCCAAAACAGAAGAGTAACTCTGACCCCAAATGTGTAGCATTTTCTCCACTGGTTCAGTCTCCTCATCTAAATATTTCAGATATTCAGAAAATCTCAGACACATCTATCAACATCATTTTTTGGCTTGCATGCATTTCTGAGATGTAACATTGGAGAAAGAACTAAAAAACAAAGCTAGAAATCTAGTGGTTGTGTGAACGGTGAATCTTAGGAGGTGCTGCAGCCAAAATTTCTCAGTAGGGCTGACAGCATGATGTCAGCACAACTCTGTCAGAAACACAAAGTGTACAAAAGAACTGTACCACACTAGGCCCATAACAAGAGTCCTTTTCTAAGAGGGCATGAGGCCAAGCAAAGTGCTGAGGATCTCATTGGAGTGTGAGGAATGTACGTGTTTGGGAAAAGTCTGGTGTCTTGTATGTGTGAGTATGTGTCTTTGTGTGTGTCATTGCCTTCCGCTATGACTAAGCATAGATTTGTGTGTATGAGTTTGTACCATCCAAGAGTGTAGGTTAGCATGGGGTTCAATGATGCACCATCATGACAGTCCTGGCCTTTATTGATTCAGCTTGAGTGAGAGAATTGCTGTACAAGGAAAGAGCATCTAAAACTACTTCCTCCACTGATCCTTCAGTCCTTGTTTTGGTTTCAATGCCATCTTTATCAGCTTTGTGACAGCAGAGAAACTTCATGTCTTCACCCTGGACAAATCTTGTCTGGGGGAGGAGTAGAGGGGTAGATTCCAGGTATATGAAGAAGGAGAAGAGGAAGAAGAAGAAGTATACTTTATTGATCCTGCAAGGGGAAATTACATAGTCACTCAGGTTAGTGTTTTTAACAGTATACAGGCCCCTTGAACACAACACACAAGGGGGCCTGTAAGCATGCAGTTAATACATACACATCAAACTACACACATTGGAAGGCAGAGTGACGGGCAGTGGCTTCTGGAACGCGCCCCAATTGAGCAGCTTGTAAGGGGGAGGGCACCTTGCTCAAGAGCGCCTCAGTGGTGGCTGGGAGGTGGCACCGTCAGCTCACATTCCTGGTGACATCATGGCGGGAGCAGGATTCGATCCACTGATGGCTGGGGCAATCTGTCTACGAGGCAGCTGGTCTACCGCTGAGCCACTGCCCTTCAACAATTAGTCCAACAATTAGTCCGTTGTCCAACAATGATCCCACAATTAGTCCGTTGTTAAATCAATGAAACTTTGTGATCATTGCTAGTTGTTTTAACCTCATCAACCTCATCCTTCCCTTCGGGGATCAAATCAGTATACAAAAAAAAATCATTGTGCCACAAAAGGTCACACAAATGTGACAATCTTTCTATAAACACTATGTAATCTGACAAGAGCCTGTGGTACCTAAACAAAAACAGCCTGTTGGAAGATGCGTAAAAGTTACTTTTTATTCTTTGTCATTTCCAACGTGAGGTGTTGATGGCTAAATTGGAATGTTAAAGTCAAAAATGTAATAGCCGATAACGTAATAAAAGCCAGAAATGCAATTGACTTGCACTTTTTATATTTATAGACTGATAGTGTAAACACTGGCCAATACTGTAATAAAAGTCCAGAACTGATAATCTAAGAATTTATTATGTTACTATCTTATTGGCCTGGTAATTTTTTTTAATAAACTAACCTCACATTATTACATTATCAATTCAGGACTTTAATTTGGTTATCGGACTATTATATTTCAAAAAGGGCAAATGTGTTACATTATTGGCTGGCCTTACATTATTTTCTTCAACACGTCATCTTGGTAAGAGATGCAGGTCACATTAGAAAGTACAACATCCCTGTCACAAGTTTATTAAAAAAGATGTGAACGAACAGTATAATGTAAGATTATTACAGAGGGTGACATAAAGTATAATAATATAGAAAGCACTATCGTCAATTTTCTACACATTGACCTTTAAAAGCAAAACTACATTTTCTCGAAATTATGGTCCAACTTTGAATGTTCTCTAATGTTTGGGGGTTTTTTTAGATGTGAGTTTTTGTGTCTTTTTTTTTTTTGTCTTTCATTTTTTTGGTTTCTCTTCAGACCTGCAGGCAACTATGTGTTGGAGGCAGAGGTTTAGTGGTGTGATTCCAGATTAAAAGCAGGATGAGCTGAGGTTGGGAGATTTTATGCAGCTTTTTCAAGGGCATGACAACCCAGATCCACGGACCTGCTGAGCTTTGCTTCCCGGTCAGTGTAGGTTGGTTTATACTGTACATCAAAAGCCCAAGAGACAAAGCAGAGAAATAAATAGAAAAAGACGTAGGTTGAAGTGACACAGCACTCCCCGGGGAAAACATTTTGTTTACCAATTTTGAAAAGCATTCAGCCAATCCAGGGCAGCAATGCCAAAGATGTCTCACAAAGAGACAGAGAGAACCCACAACTCTTCTGTTTTTAATTAACACTCAAGGTTACCTTTTTTTTCTGTCTCTTTAATACAGTCCAGCTTGAGGAACCGGGAATCAGTTCATCTTTCCAGCACGCAGGCACAGCAGTGAATGTGTCTTTGTTTTTCAGAGAACTGTCCCTCTTTTTAAAATGTGGGTCTGTTTCTTTTGGACCAGCTCTCTCTCCTTTTCCCTCTTCCTCTCTCTTTCTCCCGCTCTCTCTTCCTCTCTCTTCCTCTCTCTCTGTCATTTTCTCTCTCTCTTTTAGATCCACCACAGATTGAAAGCTGTCATTCATCTACCAGTTTCATGTATTTTCTACAACAGCTTAAACAGGGAGGGAAAGTATGTTATATTTATCCTCTCTTCGCTTTCTTTTTCTCGCTGCTCCTTTTTCTCTCCCTCTCTTCACCTGATTGTACGTCAGTCCTGTCGGTATTTAGCCATGAGCTGCTATCGTGCATTCAGTGTGGAGTGTTCCATTTGCAAAGCAAAATTTACACCAAATACAAATGTATACAAATATATACACATATATACACAAAAATACACACACACACACACACACACACACACATATAATATATACATACATATATATATATATATATATATATATATATATATATACAGTGTGCCCTCGCATACTGTATGTATATGTGTGTGTGTGTGTGTGTGTGTGTGTGTGTGTGTGTGTGTGTGTGTGTGTGTGTGTGTGTGCGTGCGTGCGTGCGTGCGTGCGTGCGTGTGATGGATGGGTGGATGGATGGATGGATGGATGGATGGACGGACGGACGGACGGACGGACGGACGGACGGACGGACGGACGGACGGACAGACAGACAGACAGACAGACAGACAGACAGATAGATATTTAAGTCTTTCTTTTTAATTGAGGTATGCAAAGTTCCCCCAAGCTTAAAGTCTTTAGGTGAACTGGCCGTTGATGTTTGCTCCACCTTTACTGTAAAACGTGTAAAAGTCATCTATGAGAAATGTAATTACCGTATTTTAACAACATGTCAAAATATTCCATTTACAACCGCATTTTAGGCATTTCTTTGCTGAAATATTTCTGAATGACAGTCTTGCCAAATTAACTTGCACATGGCACATTTAACAGGACACTGAATGACTGGCATCAGCTGAACACACCCTCGTGAAAAGTAACTGCACAGATAAAATACAGACTCTTTGAAAAAACTTAATTGTACGTTTTCAGTCAAATGTCTGTCATCTGAAGGGTTGGCCTGCTTTAACCCCACTATTACCCCACTAGAAAGGAGTCTGTGATTGGTGGATTACCCGACCTACATACACTCTGCTGCATGAGCCTATTATCAAATTATACAAGAATACTTGCCTCTTTCAAAAGCTTGTGTAGTAGTGACTGCAGCTTTTTATAGGTATCCCTTTCAACTGAGGGCTGGTGAACATGCATGTGTGCGTGTGTGTGTGTGTATGTGTGTGTCTGTGTGTGTCCATGTTTTGTATTTCTGTGTCAAATCTGTCGCTTATGCTTGCTCTGGAGGGTTCAGTTGGGTTTCTGTCTGTTAAAGCGCTTTGAAATGTCTGCTGCCATGATTAAGCGCTATATAAATAAAACTTGATTGATTGATTGAAATCTTTCATTCATTTTTCTACTCTGAAGACAAATGATGTAAAAGTCAGAGTAATTAATTGATCTGATTCATCGCCTTATAATTATGACCAAATGTAGGTGTGGTCAGTTTAAGGCTGTATGATGTGATTTCCTGTCATCTGATGGTCACTTTATAGCATAAATTTGATATTTTTTTCTTCTTTTATCACCATGATTTTTGCTTCAGAAAGACACACATCAGTGTAGTGTATCATCTGATTGTGAAATATGATAGAGAAGCTCAATAAATACATGGGGAAAAGAAAAGGGGATGCAGACATCTTCCCTTCTCCTCCTCTACTGTGTTACCTGTGATGTCCTCTGTGCTGGAGCCAAATCCTCCTGTCTTCCACCATCAGGCAGTGGAGTGCAGCATCCTCGGGTCTACTTCCG
This sequence comes from Antennarius striatus, assembly GCF_040054535.1. Lineage (NCBI taxonomy): Eukaryota > Metazoa > Chordata > Actinopteri > Lophiiformes > Antennariidae > Antennarius > Antennarius striatus. The sequence goes on along the minus strand of NC_090780.1, from coordinate 8,180,854 downwards.
CAGGTCTTGCTCCAAAGACAAGGGAGGGATTGGGTTTGGGTTTGGTTACACTGGGGGGGTTATTGAGCATAGGAATGTGGACTTGAGAAAGGAAGTGTGATCTGTTGCTGAGTTCAGCACACACTCTCGCTGGTGGAATTTCTGTTTCCACCTGGGGACTGGTGGACAATGAAGGTGCTCAAGAAAGAGAAGATGAAGCAGTAACAAGGGGTCCTGCTAAAAATGCCAATGTTCTGTAGTTACATTCTGATTTTCTGATCTCATTGACCATCAAACCACTTTGCAACACAAGCAGACATTCCCAGAGCACTTACATTAATAAAATCGTATAGGCAAAACGTAAAAAACCTGCCCATCACAGTAACCATTCACACAATAACTCATACACAAATGGAACAACTGTTTGACCATCCAGACTCCCGAGTACAAAGCTTCTTGCACTGTTCAAGTAAGATTTTAAAAAAAGTTACACTGGATTTAGCCACTTATTTTAATTTCATCTGATCATCCCAGATACCTCCAAGCACAAACTTTTAATTAATTTTTAGTGAGATCTTTATAATAGACAAACAAACTGAAAAATGATTTGGAGAGTTTCATTATTTTTCTACCCGTTACTTTAGTAGCCAATTCCACTGGAGTAGAAAGCTATAGGAGCTTTGAATAAAGTTACTGTTTTATCACTCTTATATTGTTCCTAGGATTTAATAGATGAACAAATGATCGAACAACAACAAACAAAGAAACGAATGAATGGATGAAGAGCATGTATGTCATTTATATACTGTATATACCAGTCACGTGCGGTCAGGGGAGGCAGGTGAGGCACGGCCTCATCGGCCATCATAAAAGAAAATAATGGAAAATGGAATAAATAAATTAAATGTTAATATTTATCTAGTGATGTGTATTATACACTTATTTTCCATTTAACATCACAAATTGTAGGTTCTTTTTACTCAAAATCGCTGAATTTTCACATTTACCGCTGCAATACGCAGCAGAGACCTGCGGTGAGGCACCAGCCAGCCGAGCCTCACCATGGATGGTGCAATAGCTCAGATAGCTGCGCTGGTAGCTATACAGTGAGACCGTAAAGCTATCTCTCTATATGTCGCTATTAAAATGTTCAAACACGTTTGCTCTATTGACTAAATTCCCGTAATTTAGCTAATGTATATAATGTACAGTGTTTTTTTGTCAACAGATGCATGTGTGTAACGTCTGTCTGTTAAAAGGCACTAGGTGAGGCACAATAATATGGATAGGGGGCGCTGGTGATCCCAGGGATTCGTCTTGGAACTCCTCAGCCAAAGAATAAGTGAATGCAGGCTACGATCTACATTAAGTCAAGTGCAGCAATTGTTTTTTTTCCGCTTGCCTGTTTAAATGGAGGATTAAATATTACAAACTGAAGGAAGATACGTACAATTTCTACACACAAGTTATTGATGCGTTTGTTCAGAGGGAGCGGCGCATGGACTTCATTTACAAGTAAACCTGACATATTAACAGGTAGGTAAGAACATTACATTTTTTAAATCAAGTATGCTTATTTGTGTGTTACAGCTTGTATGTGTAAATAATTCTGCAATGAGACTTTAACATAACCAACTCACTGTTGCTAATTAAATGTTGAATAAGCTACACTGTAGGTTCATATTTTTGTAAATCTGGTCACGTGATCATGAAGACATCGGTGCCTCACCAGCCATGAACCTCACCGCACGTCACTGATATATACATATTCCTGCTCATGGCCCCTTACTGCATGTCAAACGGCCATTCTTTCTTCTTAATTCCTCTCCTTGTCTAAAACTGTCCCACCTAGGAAGGAAAAAATGCCCCCCTCAGAAAAAGAGAATAAATAACTAGAACCAAGGCAAACAAGGGCTACGACATCCCGCAACACCCCTGAATCCAAAATTTTACCCCTACCTACTTGAATAGGTCAAAGATCAAAGCTAGTGCTCTGACCTACTTTCATAGAATACCTTTGATCTATGGTCTTACTCACACTGGCCTTCTCCCTCGTCTTTCTATCTCATCGGGTTCCTGAGTGTACAGAGGTTGAAATTTGACCTTGACCTAGCTTTCTCAAGGTCAAGGTCATCATTTCATTTTCAACCCCTTTGCTGCCCGAGTAATGTGCTTTTTGTTTCATCTTTCTATCTGTAACAGTTGCAACGGTAATTGGTGGACAAACAAACGGATGGACGGACGGACGGACGGACGGACGGACGGACGGACGAACACACGAACGCTGACAAATACAATACATCACCGCTTTGAAGCAGGATGTAATTAATTAAAATCTTATTTGATCTTCACAGTGCACAACAAAAACCGTCTCTGCTCAAATCTCTACGCCTTCAAGGTTTAAACACCTGATTTCATCTACAGGACCACAGAACTCCCACATAAAGGACTATTCATGTGCCTAACATGGACTGATTCGCTGCAGGAAATTAGCTCCATACGCACAGGGTGCAGAGATCCCACAATACAGTACCCCCTCTCATATATGGCCTGCAATGTTTTGACTCTGTCACAACCATCAATTATGGCACGAATGCCTACCACGATGGATTTTTGATGCACTAAATTGCGTTCCTTGTTTGGCCGTCATGCTGAAATGTCATCTGAACAAAGCACAACAGGGTTGGGAGGCTGGATTCACCTTTTTTAAATTTGTGTCACACTAATATAATTTTACAGTTTGATTTTAGGTACTCGCTTGCGGAATTTGGTTCTCAGAACAATCATGCATGTGTTTGACTCAGTACTCTATGGTAACACTTAAGTTGTTTGAACAGGAATTGAAAAAAAACTTTCCATCTGACTGTGGCAGCCTTTTTTGGGATGATACAGCAACACTCTTTAACGGTGGTGATTAAGGTCCTTCTAAAAAAATGTGTTGGTCGAAAAGCATTAGTGAGCCCAAAACATCCACCAGGGCAATAAATATGTTGCCAGATAACTAAAAAGCAAATCCATCACTCCGAGATGAGTCTGAATAGTTTGCAGGGCTGATTGTCACTTACTCCTCCTTTCTGTCTTGCCCTTAATTGTTTGTTTGGCTTTTATAACAGGAATTACACATCTTACTGCAGCTGTCATTGATTAGCGAGACAAGGAGGATCTGTGTCTTCATGGCACTCAGAAAGTGACACTGAAGAACTCAAGTGAGAAGCAGCATTTCAGGGAGAATTCAACAAAAAGTTGTGTGTACAGCTCTATACGGAATATAGTGGTATACTCCTTTTAGGATGTTTACTGAGGACATTTCTCTGCAGAAGGTAAATACAATAAAGACTTCAAGAAAAAAATTCCCTGCAGACAACACATGGATTATTCCGATATGGGTTATTACAGTTTTATGACTATTTTCTTCTTAATTTCTCTTGTAGGATTTCTTTTGAATACTTTCAATTGAATGTTGAGTATCAGTTTAAAAGTATGTCTCCCTTAAGTCAGGAAGAATAAACTTTTGCACACTTACATTGTGCTTTATTTCTTATATTATGTTATTATCTTATTTTCCTGAATCAAAATCTGGACTGTTAATTGTTGGAATCAGCAGGTCTCATCTATCCAATGGGACAGAGACACCTCATTGTGAGCCAGTCACCCTGCTGCTGTCTTTTCACAAATGATTTTCTCCCTTCCTTTAGTCCTAACAAGATGATATTTTAAAAAGTGTTTGGTTGGTTGGTTGTTTCATCAACAACCCAGCAAATCGTACCAACCTTCTAACCCTGCCACCATGGCATGCTTTATGAAGCCTTGCTCATACATGATTAACGTGCAGCAGGTTAGTTGAACATTAAATATCGAGCTGACATGTTTTCTCAGCATCACTTCAAAATGAAGTTATGATTACACCAACTGAACATTTGTTAACATAATTCAGATCCTTACGTTAGAATTGGAATTTGCATTTCTTTTTGTAATTAATCAGTCACTCAGTATCTATTTTTACTCATTTTTGTGTCTGTTGTAATTTTATTGTGTTGCTCTTATTGTTACCTTATTCTGCTCAGTGTATATAATTATATTTATATTTATATCTGTAACTCTTTGGAGTAACCTGGACAAAGAATTTCCCTCAAGATTATCTTGTCCTATGCTGCAGTTATGTTGTTATGGTGATTTTATAAGGGCACCCATCACCAGTGTACTAGGGTAGCATACAGCCTAAAATAATCCATTAAGAGGACGCTTTGCAGAATAATGTTTGTATGTTTTAAATTGAAATTACTGCTATACTTAATTCATGAACTGGGAAAGCGATAGATCTGACACATTTTTATTTTTATTTTAACAATTCTGAACTTTTACATCATAGTACTTAACCAGTCTGCCTATTTGGTTCTTCCAAGTAGTCAGTGGTCTGATTTGAACTTTTGTTGTTGGTATTTGTGATCACTCCTCCCCCAAAATATACCATGACTGATTATCAAAAGCAGCCACATCCGAACACAATGGATTTGTCGATAGCTCTAGCTTAATTATTCCTTATTAGCTGATGTTAATCGTTCTTCTCAGAAGTGCTTCAGCCCAACAACGATGGGTTTTCCAGCTCTGATTTGACAAAATATATTTGAGCTGCGGGGAAGGGTGAATGCAAAAATTGCTGAGTCGTGATGGTAACATTGTTTGTTTGAAATTGAATATTCAGCTCATAAATCTGTGTTCTGACTGGCTTGCAGTCTTGTCAAATCAGCTTTTTTTGAATACGTAAAATATTTGATGCCTATAAGTTTGTACATAAGAACACATATGAAACATGGCCAAAATGCTGTGTTCATTGATGAAAATTAGAAAATTTCTGATTTTTCAGCATGGTGGTTATTGTTGGCCCAATATTCCAATCCTGTATGTAAAAGAACTGAAAAATATTGAACCTTTTGGATGGAGCTGACTTATGAAAAATGACTAACAGGAAACCTGACAGATCTGCAGGGAGAGAAAAACTCCTAAGACTAAGAGGTGGGAACGCTGATCACACTGATAGACAATCCAGACACACTGAGGGAGAAAGAGCGAGAAAATGAGGAATGGTAGAGAAATTAATTTTATGAATGCTTAAGATAAAATATTCTCAGACATAAAAGTTAAATCCTCATCTTTATTCTTTCTCCTGAAACAGCCACTCATAGCTGAGGCGTGTCTCACGTCTGCCTAAGGTAGACCTAAGTAACAGTATGAGTTCTTTTCCTGTGAGAATGTTTGTCATTATTCTTAAGGTCATATATTACGTGATATCCGGCTTTAATGCTTCAAAAATACACTTTTAGAAATATGTGAAGCAGTTCAATAATGTGTATGCCAGCAGTCATGAATGCGCATGAAGTTTCCACTTCCCCCACCCTTTTCCCTCATCATCATCATGCCTCTCTCTCTCTCTCTCTCTCTCTCTCTCTCTCTCTCTCTCTCTCTCTCTCTCTCTCTCTCTCTCTCTCTCTCTCTCTCTCTCTCTCTCTCTCTCTCTCTCTCTCTCTCTCTCTCTCTTCTCTCTCTCCCCTCTCTCTTTCTGTCTCTCTCTCACTTGCTCAAAAACACATGGACCACTGAAACGAAACCCTTCCAGAGATTTGAACTATTTCAGAGCACCCTCCACCCCAACTCCTTGAAGAGATTTCCACAGATGTTGCCACATTCTAGTGCTTTCTTCTATTTTCCCTTCATTTTCTGACTCTGACTTTCAAACTCGTTCACACTGATCATATAGTCAATATCTTACAAAAAATATGCTGCTTATTTTTAACAGACACTGTTAATTGTCAAACCCCATGACGTAAGAAAAGGTTTAATCATTCCTTGGCCCACACTTTGGTGTCAACTGATGCTAATTCAACTTTGAGAGCTTTGTGCCAGACAGTCATTGACTTATGCAAACATAAATTGGGCTGTATTGTTGACCCAAAGCCAGACAGAGGGGTGTCTCTCAATCTAAATCATCAAGCACACAGTTTTGTCACACACACACTTTTGCATTCATATGCAAACACACTAATAATCGGATGAGAGAGACGCAAAGTGTAGCTTTTATCCCCTCATCTCCTTGGCAGTTAAATAATTCATTGTGCAACTCAGACCATTTCTGGCCATCTGTAGGAATCATGATAATTAGATCTTTAAAGAATTAGAGATAATCTCACATTTTTTGCTTCACACAAAAATCCTTGACAAAGCAGATTTTTGTTTTTTTAATATTGTGTGTACAACATGCAAACCCCAAACAAAGAGCGCAACCATCAGTTTCTACAAACATGATGGATGGATGGATGGATGGATGGATGGATGGATGGATGGATGGATGGATGGATGGATGGATGGATGGATGGATGGATGGACAGACTGTTTGATTTATGCTCATCTCATGACAAACTCAGTTTAGTGGATGAAGTTATTTAACCAAGCCAGAAAAATCAATCCAGCATTTTTAATCCTCCACTATATTGTCCAATACAGTGAAGAAATTAAAAATGAATCAAGAGTCATTCAAAATATGTATGAAAACGATCACACATGATGATCTGAATCCATCCTTAAAACAGGTTGTATCTGTGTAGATGAAACCTTGTTCTTCTGCACCACAGAGCCCCGGAGTTTCCAAAAATGGTTAAAAAGAATCAGCCAAACTGGTCGTGTGGATGTAAACAATTTTATTAATTGTGTACAGATTTTTATTTGTTAAATGTATTTGTTACTAAATTTAAAATAGAGAAAAGTATGTGCATATGTAATTCTGTAAGTGTCCAAAATTGGTTTTTATTTGTACATTAAACGAATTAGTTGACAATAGCAAGTATGTACAATACTCAAAATCTAGATAGCTAGGTAGACACATAGGTAGGTAGATAGGTAGGTAGGTAGGTAGGTAGGTAGGTAGGTAGGTAGGTAGGTAGGTAGGTAGGTAGGTAGGTAGGTATTTTATTGATCGCAAATTCACAGGTTAATGTGGTTTATAAGTGGCTGATATAATTAAATTTGCTGAAACTTAGGCGACCACTTACCCAAGTCAGCTGTTTGGGTAGTGAACCCTGACTTCATGTGGGCCAGCAGCTGAAGCCAGGCTGATGGCAGTGATGTTATTGTGCCTATAGTAGTGCCTTCTTTCATACAGTGATGTCACAGCTTTTGTTATTACAGTGGCCGTCTCACATGGCCTCAGTTAAACCTTTTCATACTGAATGCACCTCCCATCCTCTCCTCCTTCACCCGCCCCCCCCTCGCTCCTGCATTCCATCTCCCCCTCCACCCCACCCTGCCCCATATTACTTCTCTCTCTCTCCCATTTTTCATTTTTCTGCAATCCCCTTCAGTTTGCCCTTACACCCCGCTCTTTCTCTCACTCTTATTTTCTCCTATACTCTCTGATTGTCTTTCCAGACAACCTTCATTCCCAAACAGCTTCAAACCTGTATTAACAGCATTCTCATTTTTTTTCCTCTTTAAAGTGCAGTTCTTCAGTGTGAATTGTATAAGAGGTGGGTCAGATTGAACTTCCTGCAGCTGTAATTTGTCGACACATCTTTTTTTTTCTTCTAAAAGGTACTATAAATACCAACTACAAAGTAGTGGAAGAGAGAGTTGTCTTCATTTTAAAACTTTCAACATGAAAGAAAGTTGTTTAAAAAAATTAAGTACATTTTGGTAGGTTTGACATTTGATACCTCCATTGCCTCCCATGTTTATTTTCTCATCTTTTCTTATGCTTCCTGGGCTCTTTACTCTGAACTTCTCGCCATACCTTTATTATGAAGGTGAAATCAAAATCCAATATACAACAAATGTAATTGAGGCATGCAGGACTGAAACAAAGCAAAGTCTTGTCTTGACTACCCGCCGGCGAGTCTTAGACCATACTGTATCACAGACATGAAGATTACTATCACCAAATATCTAAATTACAGACACACAGGGTGTTGCTTCCTCTTCAAAGAGTTCTCTTCAAAGACGTTAGTGGGCAGCTTACACGTGTCAGCACAAAACCTATGCCAGGACACATATCCCAATCTACCATCAAGCATCATGCACACACTATCAAGAAATGTTCAATTGATTCATAAGTGTTGATGAATGTTTGAGTTCCTACCAGCGATAATAAGGAGCTACGGCTGATGTTAGATCTCCAGCCTGTAAATAGATAATTGGTGGTTGAACATCTTTGATGGGTTGTGCAGGGTTTATGGGCATGCCATGGGATCACAAAGGGAAGACTACATGACATGACTAAGATTATCTAACATGAACACATAAATGAAGAAAATACATTACATTTCAAGTTACACCGTTTTCATACAAGCTTGTAGGGATGGATTACCTGAAAAACAACGTGTTTAACTATTAAACAGTCACATCCATATGGTATCAATGAGAAAATAAAATAAAAAAGTAAGAACAAATATTACTCATTACTTGACTGTCATTCATTCAGTTTCATATCAGCTTATCCTGTTTAAGGTCATGGGTGAGCTGGAGCCTAGAGGGTCAGCAGCGGGATCACATGAAAGAGAAACAACCAGTCACACTCACATTCATGCCTGTGGGCAATTTAGAGTCACCAGTACTGCATGGCTATGAGGAGAATTTGGGGAAAAATGACAACTCTAGGCATAAGTAGAAATTCATAGTGCATTTGAACCCAGGACTTTGTGCTGTGAAGCACCATTGCTAATCACTGACCAAACATTCCACCCCACTGTTGACTCATATAAGTCAAATTACTCTTTGGCCTAAAACATTCTATTCTACCGCTCAAATTACATTGAAACTTGTATACGTCTACTTGCATGTTTTATGCAAGCAAGTGTTTATGACTATTCGGTGGTAAGTCATTACTCTGCGTGAACCTGGACTCAATAAATGTCAATAAATGTCTTATAAACAAGCTTGCAGTAAAGCTTGTCTGAATGGCCATAGCTCCCTCTGGATGACTAAGCGGTAGAAGATAAATGCTGCACAGTCAGGACACAGCAGCTGCTGTTGATTCCAATAAGGCCTGAGGACAAAGGTCAAAGCTCACAGGCCACAACCTGCAAGGGGTGAGGACCCTGGCTAAAGGATACAACCAAACCATCCCCTGCTACTTATATTTAGCTGATGATGTAGCTGCAGAGTGCAGGTGGTTCTTCAGGGCATCTCCATGAGGACTCATTCACTTGTTGTGATATATAACCATGGCCTCATGTGTCGGGGTAACAATGTGGAAATCTGTCATTCCTGCACAAACTGTGGCCTCAGTTCAGAGGTCTGATGGGAAGATCAAGGCTGTTTCTCATGTTCATGTGTTCCCTCCCAGAGAACAGGGGTGAACATAAAAACTGTTTCCATAACATGGTACTGGCTCTTCTCAACTCAACTCACTTTTGTTAGCAGGTGCTCTTCTGGAGGTCATTTTCATTAGCGGATAATACTGCCCTCGGTGTAACTAATGATCATAGCAACGCCACACAACATCTGCAGCACAGGCCTCATGTCTATCTCTGGTGACATGCTGCAATCATGGAGCAACATTATAATTCTGTGGAGTCATTTTTCTGGCCACTTGATGAATGTAAACTTAGAATTTGTTTTGCTTAAACAAAACATTTGGTCTATAATAAATATACTAGCGGGAACCCATGGAAACTCTACGATAAAATAATAATATCAGACTTCATACCAAACATATGGAAACAAATGTATTGGTATTATAAACCAAGCACACCCAATGTAGTCCAAAATCAATGTGGTGACGTAACGACTTTCTGTTGGCAAATCATGGATTGTACATGTATGTTAGCAGGTTAACTGGAGAAAGAACGCTAACTAATTGTGAGATTGGGAAAAGAGTTAACATTAAAGGAAAAGGCACCTGTTAAGAGAGAAATTGGAAAAGAAATTTTAGAGAAGTGATAGCTCTGTTAGCTGACTACATGAACAGAACTGTATGTAGTTACTTAAAGACCGTTATTGTCAGATGCCTGAGGAGCATTTTGTATACTACATAGATTGTCCCATTCCAAACGTAAACCATAGCTGACAGACTGTTGGTGCTAGCCAGCTAGCTTCAATCAGAATTCGTTGTCGTTCTCTGTGTAGTTCCTGCTGTTTGGAGTTTCTGCTCAAAACATGAAAATTTTTGGAACAGTTATGACACTGTAAAATTATGTTAACTGGGAAGTCCATGTATAGTTATTTCTTCTTCTAACATAGCAGCTGCCCTACGCCATATTGTTCATGTGATTCCTTTCTTGCAGATGCGCTGTGATTGGTTGGGCGCTTGATTGACAGGTAGTGGGTGGAGTTGGTGACAATTGTGACTGAGATTTTCAAGTGAGCTTATTCAAATATATCAGTGGGGATGGCTTAGTACATGTGAAATGTGTTGCCCTGCCAAATGCAAACTGTGTGTACTTGCCCTTTGGTGTTGGGCAGAGGATATGTGTGGTGAAAACAACCCTGTGGACTAGACAGTGAGCATAAAACATTAAATTAAGCACAGGGCGAATTCAATGTTGGCTCAAGCCACAGAATTGATGAATTGATGGAATCATTTGAAAGCTAATAAATATAACAATTCTTAAAAATATATTTGAAATTATTAAAATGGTCATTTTGCTCTCGCTCTTAAATCCTCAGTCCTTTAACAGAGTGTTGGGAGCTGAGCGTTTGTATCTTTGCTGCTCCTAGGGCGGCTCTCTTCTCGACGTGAATCCGCTGGAGCCAGTCCTCCAGTCTGGAGGTCACAGCCTCTGATGCTTATGTCACCACTGGAACCACTTGGACCTTCATCTTCCACATTTGCTGCAGCGGTTCTGTCCATCTGTTGGTACTTATCAACTTTGGTATAAACCCAGCAGGGTGGCCACATCCGTGATAACTGCCTTCTTCTGCTCCTTGTCAACCAGCTTATTGCAGCTCAGTTGTGGTCGAATCCCATCTCTGCTGGTGCTTAGGGCCACTTCTTGTGTTGCCATGGTCAGAGCCGTGGGTAGGATGTTTTTACACCAGCCACTTCTTGTGTGTGTGTGTTAATGATGCACCCAGAGGCTTGGTCACCCATGATATTTCCTCTTCATTCTCATCACCCTCAATCTTCTGCTGCCTGAAGAACTCTGTTATTAGTTTATTCATGATCTATTCCCAGGAGTGTGACTCCAACTCTCACTAATTCTCACCATTCTTTTTGTTTCTCATAGAGTCACTGTATGTGACTTTGAGTGAAACTCTCTGTATGTTATTAAAAACGTGCAAATCTTGATATCAGCACCAGCTTATTTTTCCACCTGGACAGCTCATGCCTGATAGGACATAAATATTGATGGCTTTGAGCATTCTACAGTTGTCCTCCCTGTAGTTCACTTCAGGCTTCTGCATATGATTAGTATGGACAGTATCATCTCAGTGTTTTCCACATCTAGGGGTTATTGATAATGATCATCTATGAACCATTAGGCACTCAATTTATTATCTACAAATCATTTAAATTGACATTCTGTTCAAATTTTTCTACTTTTCCAGAGCCAGCAGTGACGTCTTTCCTGTTTAATTAAGCCAACTTTCTTAAACCAAAACGTATCTCATTGACAATCAAACATCCCTAAGCAATAGGCTTACTCTACTTTTATATTAGTCTGTATCAGAAAATTTGCTTAAATATTCAGAAAATAATAGGAAAATAGACGCCAGTTAGGCTGCAAGGTGGTGCAGTGGGTAGCGCTGTCCCCGCACAGCACGGCTGTTGTGGGTTCGAGTCCCGCTCTGTGCGAAGTTTGCATGTTCTCCCCATGTCTGTGTGGGTTCTCTCTGGGTTCTCCGGCTTCCTCCCACCTCCAAAACCAAGCGCTTTAGGTAAATTGGCCGTTCCAAATTGACCGCAGAGCACTGGAGCCACGCCTGGAGTTTCCCCCGCCTCAGTCACGCACTAAACCAGTTGGAATAGGCTCCAGCTCCCCCCGCGACCCGCCACAGCAGACGAAGTGGTTCGGAAGATGGATGGATGGATGGATGGATGGATGGATGGATGGATGGATGCCATTTAATAAACATCAATTGGTCAATTAACTACTGCTGCTTGAACTCGAGTATTCAGAATATGATGAACTCATAAGGCTCAAAATCAATATTACCAAAGGAGAATCAGACGTTTTCTTACTAGTCCACACCTTGTTTATTAGAGTGACCACAGGTGCAGGAAATACCCCCCACCTGTTACTCAGCTTGACTATAACATTTAAGTTGAATTTATGGATCTTTGAGTGTCATCACACGTAATTACCTGTGTATGAATAGTACGTTATTGAGCTAAAAGAAACACTTTCAAGATCAAGATCTAAAAGATGTAAATGACTCTTTCAGTAAACTGGTGGTCTGAGAGGTGATTGCACCGGAATCTTAGCGGGGGGAGTTTTTTCGGGTTCAGGAGCAGCACGTGTAGAAAGGAGTGGTCTGAGACTGGGATAATGGAACCTGGAGACAGAATGGGAGGGAAACGGGGCTCAGATTTCAGGTTTACGGGGGGTAAGGGGCCGGACTGGGAATATACGAAGATTCATTGAAGGCATCGTGGACATAAAACTACAGCGTCTGGCCTGAAGCGGTCGGTGCTGAGTTTCTGCTGCGGGTCCGGGTCCTGGCGCTGGATTGATCGCTCCCATCCGTCTTTTGGGAGGAGTGAATTTCGAATGGTTTGTCTTTTGTAACCGGGGACACACACACTAAATACTGAGAGAAGCCTCCGCTTCCTTCGCACCCTTCGTTCTCCCTTGAGGGCCCTGCTTGTCTAATATTTAGACATGTTCAGCTTTATGGATTCCAGGACTCTATTGCTACTTGTAGCAGCCCAAGTCTGTCTATTAACCGTGGTGAGATGTCAGGAGGACGACCGTAAGTGTCAGCTTCATTTCTCTATAATGACGAGAATTTAAAGTTGTCATTTAGTGCTTACGGGGAGCAGGTGTCCTTAGTCAAATTACGCACAACCATAAACACAAAACCTAATCTGTGAATAGTTTAGTGTTTGTTTAGGGGTCTAAAATGATTGGATCGCTAATTCCTTTTACGCACAAAAAGTTATTGGCTTGTAATACTCTGTGGCATCAAAAAATAATGTTTGTTGATCGCTGTGGACCCTCTACCTTCCAACAGAGGTGACTTTGCTTTATATTAAAAGTGTGATCAAACTGAATAGAAAAGTTGTTGATGTGCGTAAAAGTGACGCAATGGATGGAGATGTAGCAAGTTTATCCAAAAATAATGCGCACAGAGCAGAGTCTCTTTATTTTCTTGCTCCTGTGGATTTATTTATTTTTATGTTAGTGACTTTATAGAGAGCATATTTATTATGTATTATAATTCTGTGACCTTTATGTTCTGCAGAAGTAAAAGATGAGATTCAGATTTTGACCCTTCACAGTGGTGCCTAGCGACCTACAGTCAAACTGCTGGACACCTGTGGGTGCTTTATGGGCCTTGACAGGTTCTTTTTTTTTTTTTTTTACTGCAGATTCACCCAATATAGAGGGGGATGGGATGGCCAGAAAGTGAAAGGTGGTTAAGCTCAAGGGCCTTCGGTGAAAAATGCTGACATTCCGTTGCTGTCAGAGGGCATCCAGACAAATCCTAGCTTGCTGAGGCAGAATGGTTGAATAATAACCAGTTTTGAAGGGATCCTTTCATATATTAATTCCACGAATGAAAACTCAATATTTCTCCATACTTGAAGATATTCTGACACCTATAGGTATGCAGTTTTGACTTTAGATCCACATATAATAGTGGGTTTGTTTATTCATCATCGTAATATCTTCAAGAGACATTTAAGATTGAAGGTGCACCAGCAGATTGAGGCCAGAAATTATGTTCCACATGATATCAGGGTTTCCATCTGCTTAAAGGATTACCAAGTAGCTGTGACAGTCAAAGACAGTCAGAGCCAAGGTGCAAGGGAGAGGTGACTGGAAAAATGAAAGACAGGGCCATTATTATTTTAATTCTAAGTTTACAAAAACAATTATATCTTTTCAAACAAAGAAAATGTGTTTTCAAGACTGAGGAAATGGAGGAATATCCAAAAGCCAAAGCAACAGCAGGTTTCAGGTTACTCTCTCAGAAAATAGACTCCTGGAAATAATGCGAGCCATTGTTTCTCCAGCATTTTTTCAGAGAGACACTGAAGTGGCAAAGAACTATTATGTTGACTTCAGAATAGCAAGATCAGTGGCCTTAAGTAAACTTAAGGTCCTTTCTATGACTCTTACTACTGATTGACTGTTTGTGTAGGTGAGGGGGTGGTCATGTTAATCAAACAGAGGTAGAGAAGGGATCAAGGGCAAGAAGGTACTAAATACATTGGGAGCAGAACTGACTCTACTCCCTTCCACCTGGGATCACTTTATAGTTTTAATTGTTCATTTTAGTCTCCTGGAAAAAAGCATGGCTGCCAATACTTGGGAGAGGAAACTCATAAATTACTCTCAGCGACAAAAAGCCAGCTTTGTATCTACTCTCCAGCACAGAGGAGCCCTTGTCCCAGAAAATAAAATTCCATATCAGGAGAGTTTTTCATATCTTGGCTAGGACAGGTGCAGCCCTCTGACTGTACATCAAGGCCTGTTAACCTAAATGTCAAAAGGTCCTACATGAATGCTAATGATTTTCTTTTCTTTGATGTGTCTAAATTGGCATCTGATAGAGCTATGGGCTCCAGATGGGTTTTAAAATGCCCCATGTTTGTACAAGGCAATAGTTTGTGAATTGCCCACTCTGTCCCCTTCCAGAAAGACCCCATTCATTGCTACTGAGGTCTCTTAGGTTGCCTAAACACAAGCAATGCTCTAAGGTAAATATAGCTACTGTACTTGCTCCCTCTCCTCTCTCACTCTAGCTGCTCTGTACTCTGAGGTCTTTCTTTTACCCCTTGGTTAGGGTTCAGTGGCTCCAATCTGAGCGTGTCTTTGAGTGGCTGTTTGGCCATCTGTTGACTTTTTAGCTGCCAGACTGTAAAATTTACTCATTTTCCAGTCTGGTAGGAATATGGTTGATTACTGAGTTCATTGTTACATTTTCTTCAGTACTACAATTTAGAACATGTACAGTACCTGTATTGACACATGCCCCTCCCTCATCACGTTCAGGTATGCACTCCACGCCAGAGATGCAATTTTTTAAAAAAATAATATTTTTTTATTTGCTGAATGCAAAGTCGGTCTGTTTCCCCTGCAGTAAATTAGGGTGTCTCCCACAATGTAGACTCGCCCTATATTTAACATGTCGAGGAATGTGGGCCTACTGTCTCTAACTGCTTAAGTCTATTGGTAGTTTCCTGCAGGTGTTTCTCAGCTTCACATAGATCCCATGATGCTACACTGACCCCTTGTGGCTATTTGCGAGATTGTATGCCTTTAAATCAATAACTGGATTGAGAGGTGCTTATCGATAAATGGTATCATCTCACAAGTATGTTTGTTTTTATGAGGTCCGTCATGTTGTAGTCCTTTTTTGTAGCTTACTAAGAGGCACACAGACATATTCAGGAGGAGAGGGGAATTTACCTGTAGCAGAGGTGCAGCAGTTTGATTGAAACCCTCCCAGTTAATGTGTTTACTGGAGGAACAACCGTTGCTGCCTCTCAAATGTAAGGATTTGTTGCTTGTTTTTGTCAAATTCAGTATGATGGTAACTTCAGTGTTTTTTACACTGTTCTTAAATAAAACAAGTTACTGAGTACATGATTACTCTGGTTGTGAGATATTAAGACAGACAGACAGACTTATCTATGTTTTGAGGCATTTTATTGACAAAATTCAAAATGAACTAATCAGAAACATAACAAGTAAAATGATCAGTGATGAAAATAGTTACAGTGCAAACAATGAAAGCTGTTGTTGCAGAAAGAGTTCAGATCCCATCTGTGCTGCTTGTTGCCCTTTACAAAGCTTTTAATGCTAAGAGGCTCAGTGAAATATCAGACTGAACCAACAACATCCAACAATTTTTGCATTAACATTTTATGTTGTGCTCTGTGTGTGCTTCCAGCATTAGTGGAAAAAAAGGATTTTGTTTGCATTCTGCATAAGTATATAAATGTTTTTTTTTAAATACCTGATGTATAATTTCCTTTTTTCCTTCTACCATGGTCCTACCTGTTTGTCTCACTATGACCTCACACACAGAGGACGGTGCTTTTAGCTGTATGCAGGATGGACAGCGCTATAGCGACAAGGACGTATGGAAGCCAGAGCCTTGTCGCATCTGTGTGTGTGACACTGGAACCGTCCTGTGTGATGAAATTGTCTGCGAGGAGCTAAGAGACTGTCCCAAACCTGAAATCCCTTTTGGAGAGTGTTGCCCCATCTGCGCCGCTGACCAGTCGCCATCCATTGGTTGTAATTTATTTATTTCACACCTCTCATAAATAAATTACTCTCAAAGATCATGTTGTTTATTTTGGGTAGAAAATAACAGCGTATTATTAATCAAAGGTTTGGCAGGAATGATTTATTGTGGGTAAAATCAGAACATTATTATCGAACAACCTTTGATTTTAATTTTGTTTTCTACCCCAAAATGAGCAAATGATAAGAAAAAAACAACAGTGGCACGTCTGACCAAATTTCAGTGAAATCCTACCTCAACGTCATTTTTCCATAGCTGGCTCACCTTGGCCCCATCCGCACTTGCTCATTCCCAGAGTAACGTGAAAACATGTGGGAGTCATTAAGGAAATACCTCAGTCAAGAAGGCACGTCCTAAATTTCTACTCTGATTTCTGCAGATCTGATGGCAAGAAAAACTGTCAAAATCTGTGAAGCCGTTCTCAGTATTTTAAACTGCCATCAGAGGAGACTCTGATAAACTAAGAGCATATTTGTGATCTTTGGAAACAAGCAAGTGTCACTCGAGGAGCTGAGCTGAAATCCAACGTGTCACTGTTAGCATTGCTTGCTTTTGAAATACAATACTTCATGAAATACTTAATCTTCCTTTCTTTGCTAAATGATGTGCTGAGTAAGCAGAATTTAAGACAGGCAGAATGTGCAAACCAGCTGCCAAATTACAATTGTTTTTTCCTTTTTTAGATTAGTAGATGTGTCCAAACTTAAAGCTATTAAACACTGTCAGCTACGTGAAGTTGGCACTGAAAATTTTTTATCAAATTACTTAAAAATCTGAATTTGCATATTTTAGACTACGTAACGAAGAAGAATGCCTCACATGTCTTTAGATCATAACATATCAGCTGACTTATAACATATAGAAACTCCAGATTTATCAACATATAGCTACTTACCACTGCTAATAATAATGCTATAAAATAGAGGCACAGCCTAGAAAGGAATGCCTAGTTACTGCATTCCAAATCTTTTGCTTCCTGTCACCCCTGTTTTGCCTGCAGCTGCTTTGCTTCTGCTTTGAGCTTTTAAGATGGTGAATCAGCCAACACTTTTTCAAACATGATGGGCTGTTTAGGTGTAAATGTGGTTTGGTGGTGGTCTTCAGTTTAATTCAGGAAAACTCAATCGTCAATCAGCGTACCGACTTTCTGCTTTTCTAGGGAATAGAGTGCAGTACAACCCTGGTGTTTTTTTTATGTGTTGTCCATTCTCTAACTGTTGCTTCTCCTCTCTCACCCCACTTGACCACATTAACAGGAACACCTGGAGCTAAGGTGAGATCCTGCAGGATATTAGCATGCTTTGTGTATTTGTTAAAGGAAGCTCTGCAGAACTTGTGATTAAATCTCCAGCCCAGACTGATAGCAGTGGTGCATGACCTACACTTTATGGATTTAGATGTGTCATGAAAGAGCTTGTCAGATGGATGGAAGCTGTTTCCTCTTTGACACAGTAATGGTTGTTTACTTGTCATCATATTCTCTTGAGGGCTGTAAAATATGATCAATACAAGACAGCTGAAGAAATAACATCAAATCATTTTGTTCTTTGAATCCTAATTGCTGTTTTTATGCATTATCTTTTCATCATCAGGGTCAGAAAGGTGAACCTGGAGACATTACTGATGTAAGTTGACAAACAGCACAAAAAAACCCCCAAATGCTGCTTTGCTGAAGTAAAAATGCAATTCTGTGATATGAAGATATTTCATTACAAGTAGAAGTCCTGAAGAGTAAAAACATGAACAGTGTTTTATCAACATCTTAAAGTACAGCAAGAAAAGTAGTGAGTACTAGAAATACTCTCCAAAATCTGATGTGGTACACTCTATGAGATATTTAACTATTTTATTGTTATTACTGATGCAATAATGTATAAATAGCATTTAACTGAGAATATTTTCTTCATTTACATACTACTGACAGTTTATTTCATGCCAGTGCAAAACTTTATAAAAGTCAACCATATGTACTTCATTTAAAAACTCAAACTAATTAAATAAACTTCAACAAAAGTATATTATATTACATTTGTGAATGTATAAAGTAATTATGATCAACAACCAGAATAACTCTAGAATGAGTACATCAGAGGGACAGCACTTGTGAGAGGATTTGGAGATAAAGCCAGAGAGGCCAGACTGAGATGGTTTGGACATGTCCAGAGGAGAGATAGTGAATATATTGGTAGAAGGATGCAGAGTTTTGAACTGCCAGGCAGGAGGCCTAGAGGAAGACCAAAGAGGAGGTTTATGGATGTAGTGAAAGAGGACATGAAGGTAGTTGGTGTGAGAGAAGAGGATGTAGAAGACAGGGTTAGATGGAGGCAACTGATTCGCTGTGGCGACCCCTGAAGGGAAAAAGCCAAAAGGAAAAAAAGAAGAAAAGAATAACTCTAGTCTAATGATGAATCGTGTCAGTCACAGACGGGTCGGATAAATTATACACTCATCAGGAAGCCAGATTAATGCCTCACCACAACCCTCACCCGGTTCGTTGTATAGGAGAGAAGGACAGACAGTGAAACTGTTGAACTGCACATGGAAATGTTTTATGTCTCTGAGGCTACACAAGTTCTTAGCAGGAAATAAGTTGCTGTTGTTTACAGTAAGTTTCACATGCTTTGCCTGAAGAGAGCAACGAATAAACTTGCTCTATTTGGAGAAAGATGTTTCCACCACCGTGAATGTAGAGCTAATCCCCACATGAACAAATACAAATGAATGTGTTTTAGTAGCCCTGAATTTAAATCGTTTGGTGCCATAGTGCTCTATATGACCTCAAGTATAACACCTTTTTAAGAAATGGCAGACTCAGAAGACGTGTTTTCTCTATTTCCTACAGGTTGTAGGACCAAGAGGACCAGCTGGCCCAATGGTATGCACCAATTTCTACAGTTTCATATTTCCCTTAATTTCTCTGCAGAAGCTTTTGTGTACAGAGAAAGGCAGTATTTAGAGTAAGCAGGTATTACATTTAATTGCCGCAAGCAGTGCCAGGAAATGGAAACTGATCTTGCATAACAGTAACAGCAGAGCTCCCAAACTCCAGCTGTTTCTTCTACAAAATCACCTGAAGGTACTGATTCCTTCACTGTCTGCTGTTCACCAGGGCCCACCAGGAGAGCAAGGACACCGTGGACCGAGAGGAGAGAAAGGGGAGAGGGTCAGTTTGTCATTTTCATTCCAAAATCTAGACAGACTTTCTTTTCTCTTGGGAAGTACAATGCATTAGGGGTAATTTGATAGGTTTAAGTGTTTGGGAAGATGGTGGATGGGATGTCTGCTATCTACATGATAGGGCTTCATCTCTAACTAGTCGTGTGTTGTTCTAATAGCGCTGTGTCGTCCGGGTTGTTTGACAGATGTGATTTATATTGGAATACGCTGCTTCTCAAACAGAAGCCTGTATTTAATGATTGCATGTAAAAACACTTGGATGTGATATTAACTACGGGCTAGGAGTCCAATTTGTGTTGTCATATTGTTCCTGCCGCACCATGTCGATGTTGGCTAGCAGAGGTTAAGCAGCCTTCAAGGTGTTCAGCACATTCTTTGCTCAGGATCTCCTTGAAGGGTAATTTGTCACTACATGCTCGCAGGTATGCCAGGTAGTGTGATTTATGCTGAATGCAGACTTTATGACCTCTTGAGAAAACAATTTGTATTTCTTTGTGATTCTAAAATTTGACTATGGTCTCTTATTGAGGTTTTTACCTCTAAAGTAGTAGTTTAATTGTGTAGGCCCTCAGTGCAGTTCGGAAACTATTCATTTGAGCATGAAACTAGTATGTGACAATTACAATTCAGCACTATGCCATCTGCCAGTGACTGTGTGATGATTTATCCAACGTGCAGCTGAGCTCAGACATTGGCCATAAGCCAGTCACTTGTCACAATTATTATTTAACGCTTCCCCCGAACAGAACATCAAAGTTTTATATGTGATTTTATAGCTAGTTAAAACATTAGGTGGTAGGGTAATTCTTAGTTAAATATCTGTCATCTATGTTTATGTTTCTACAAAAAAATGGGCATATTTGAGTCAAATGAGAAGAAATAATAGGTAAATATGTGTATATACTGTATATAGTAGGATATAAAAATCGTTGATGAATGGAAAGATATAAATACTTTATTCATTTGTAAATTAAATGTCAAAAGTCAGTAGTTTCAGCATCTCAGATCTGTTGGCTTTGGCAGCTTTCTGTGATACCAGCTGATATCCCCGTGTTGTTTTTCATCTGTTTTCTCTCATTGTATGAAGTGAATTATAAACAGATTTTTGCATTAAAGTTGTATCATCTTTCAGGTTACAAATAAGAATCGGATTGACCGATTGTTGTGATTCATGACATCCTCATTCAAACTTCTGGACATAGCGCTGGCTTTCATCCAAGTTAAAAAAAAAAGAAAGAAAAGAAAAAAGAAGTATATTGTATTGATTCATTTCAGGGAAGTGTTGGTCCCCGTGGCAGAGATGGTGAGCCTGGCACACCCGGAAACCCTGGCCCCCCTGGGCCCCCTGGACCTAATGGACCCCCAGGCCTTGGTGGGGTAAGTGCTTCATTACAAGAAGCGCTCACTGCAGACTTAAGAGCAGATAGATTGATCCCTGATGATGGCTGAGAACAGCTTCACTCAGACTACATGGAATAAGCAGAGAGATTCCAGAAGCACAAAAGACGTGGGAAAGGTTTGATGTTTTGGGAGGAGGAGGAGAGAAGACAACAGAGGGTAAATGCAGAGAGAGACAGAATAGATCGAATGCCTCTCATTCTTTGCAGGAGAAAGGGAGGGAGGAGGCCGATGGAGTGGAGGGGAGGAGGGAAGGCAGTATGACAGACGAAGGGAAAGGAAGCTTTTTTAGGGGGAAACAAGGAGACTCTTTGTGAAGGCGAAGGAGATGAAAACTGTTCACATGCCCTCTGTCTGCGTCAGGATTGGCATAATGAGCTCTGCAGCTGACAGCCTACTAAGAGCGCCTCTCCTGCCAAAATGACACAGCATCCTTCAAACTCTGCAGATTAAATTAAACCAAAATAAATGCTCTATTTTTATATCACCAAGAACAGACAGATCTCACTTTTAAAGCTCTCAAGTTTGTATTCATTAACGAAAAATATTTTTATTTTCTTTCACCAGAACTTTGCTGCTCAGATGGCTGGTGGTTTTGATGAGAAGGCTGGAGGTGCACAGATGGGTGTGATGCAAGGACCAATGGTGAGGGAACAATGATGAGACAAGCTTCCACGTCCATGGTTAATTTATTTTTTGCTTGTTTTTTGGTTTCATTTGGCTACTTATGAATCTGCTTGGACACTACACTCTTGGAGGGATCAAGACAGACTGTCTTTCCATCTGGAGGCCTGGGTTTAAAATATGTGCTGGCCCTCCTGAAGTGACTTTGAATGGATTTTGGAATCCTTCTCAATCCCAGTGCAATTTTTTTTTCTTGCATTTTTACTTTTATGGAGGATTACAATCAACCGCCAATACAGAAACCACAAGATGGATACATCTACATTGCCATTCACCCCCAGGAGGAGATACTGATGGAGGATTTAAAATCTTCCAAGATGGGAGGGAACAGATTCCAGCATGTTTTTCACTTTTTTAGTGATGGATTCTGGTGAAACAACAAATTAACAGTCAGCTCTCTGTTTTGGATTGTAATGGAAAATAAACACCTCACATGGAGTACAGACAATTCATTTCATAAATAGAGGAAACAGCCATTTATCTTGAACATACAGCCTTGAATAACCAAAGGTGCAGTTGGTTATCTGGCATCGCAGCTTCCATAAAGAGCGTACTGGGAGTCATTTTGGTTCAGCCTAGCAGTGCCTCAGCCCAGCAGAAGTTTCAGACACCAGGAGTGGGGGTGTGGGGCAAATGGAGCTGATCACTTCTCCACAGCTAGCAGTAGTCAATGTGGCCTCACTCCTACTGAGTGTCCTTCCACATGTCTCTTATAAAACCAGTGCCTTTCTTAAGCCAGCCCATATTCACTCTGGGTTTCACCAGACTGTTGGGGGAGAGAGCAGCGACAGAATCAGACTTGGCTAGTGTTTAATTACAAGCTTATGAGTCTTCATGTACCTTCTCAGTGCACCAAACACTCAACAACACTCCCACTCAGATCTAGGGAAACATTTAGAAAACACGTATACACTTGCCACAAACATATATTCAAACACCCTGAAGTCACAGAGCCCCATTTATGCATCTCTGCCTGTGGCGGTGAAGGCTCCTCACAACCACTGAAAGGAGACTTTCATTCGCCTCTGAGGACCGCTGTGTCCCGCTGCGACATTTTGTTTGGCTGCCATCCTGATTTTATGAACACAATCATCATGTTTATGTGATGGAAACTTCACACAATTGATGCACTTTTTTTACTTCATTGAAGGAGCGTTGATGAAATCAACTGGTAATGCAGTTCTTGCACGACTGATCTTCTTTACATGTGTGTTTATGAGATATAAAGGCCAACAGGGAGAAAAGTGACACAGATTTGGCTCATCACCCCTGTAGAATGTGATTTTCACTTCCTGAGCAGTGATGCATGAAGTTCAAGCAGAAATGCCTTTCTTGTGTGATGTTAGGTGCTCTCGCAGAGCAGATTAGGGTCCAGCCAAGGAGGATTTTGGTCTAAGGAATCTCACCTTCAGTGAGGAAACATTTTTCTACAACAGTTTAGTATTGATATTTCTCATCCAGTTTCAAGTTATTAAAAAAAAAAAAAAAAACTTACATAGAGTTTACCTTAGTGTGAACTCCTGAAACAAGTTGCAGTTGGTAAACTGAGCTAGGAAAAGAAGGGAGTTGAAGATGAAAAGAGAGGGACAGAGAACGTTGACTGTGGAATTTCAGAGGATTTATGGATTTTACAAGAAGCATTTTTTACCTTTAGGGGGAAGCAGGTCATTTTTAATTTCATAGCCGAATTCAAGTGCTCACAAAAATATTCCCTTCCCCTTAACACCCACACTCAGCACTGCATATATAGACCGTCTGTTTGCACCAGACTGTTACTTGTGTTGGTGACGTTTATACGGATGTGGCTGTTGTTTATAAGCCTGTTGTTGTGTTTTTTCTTCCCATAGGGCCCCATGGGTCCCCGAGGACCACCTGGCCCCACTGGGTCACCTGTAAGTACCAGCTCTATGCCCTAGACAGCAGCACAAGCTGTGTGAAATGTAACAAATGTAATGTGCTCAGTGCTGTGTGTTTGTAAGCCACATAGTCTACTTCCCCAAAAGGTATATAATGACAAATAATGACCCCTGCATGACCGGTGACTTTGATAACAGGGCCAGAATACCACAGCCTGTCAGGGATCAGCGTTTGTACAGGCCTGGCGGCCATGGTGACTGTTTCCGGGATACGCCTGTCACCCAGCTGCAGGCTCAGGGGCTTTTTCTACACCTGTCAGTTTACCGCTCACAGAGCCTGTGGGTTTACACCTCCACAAACACACCCTGCCTCTCATCAGAGGCAGAGCTCCACCTGTAACCCATTTCCTCCTCCCGGATTCCGATTGAAGCTGTTAGGTTGGAGGAGAAACCGGTTGACTTGCTTCAACTTGATGGTTTAAAGCAATCCTCATCTAGTGGAACATATTTTATCCTCTGACACTTTTTACTGCTTTTAGACAGGATTCAAACAGGCTTAGAGTCATAACATATTTCACAGAGGTAGTTTTGCAATAACTGTGTTGGTAAAATTGTATTTAATACAGATGCTGGTTTATATGTTATTGATTCTGTTCATAGAATATATTTTAATTATGTATTTATTTAGATCATTAACCACCGAAACATGACACATATTTATTATATAAAAATCAATATGTGTAGAATTGTGGCCACAATGTAAATCACAGCAGATGATGAAAACATGAAAAAGCAAAGATCTGATTTTCCGATTTTGCTTCATTTAAATTGTCTGTCATTGTTTTGTTTTGTTTTAAATCCGTAGCAGTTTTTAACTTAACGTCCTCTCAGAGGCTGCATATAAAGCAAAAGTTTCTCTCTTGTTTAACAACCTCTCCTCTTTCTCCATCCCAGGGCCCACAAGGTTTCCAAGGCAACCCAGGAGAGGCTGGAGAGCCTGGACAGTCTGTAAGTATCCCACAGAGTCCTCCACGAGTCTTTTCTCCTCACCTACTTGCTTCAAAGTCTGTAGACCTCATCATCTTAATCTTTTTCAACTGGATGCCCTCCCTTTTTTTTGTTCTACTCAACATGTACAACCAGACTGGATAACAGTTACTGGAGACACAATATATTTGCTTCTTTCAACTTCATGAGGAAACCTAAGCCCCTGCGAGCCTCGCTGGGTCCGCTATAGTCCCATAAAGTTCTTCAACACTTTCTTAGCTATCGTTGCTCTCCATTAACTTCTATGTCCAGTTCTATTTGAGCAGCCACCCTGTCAGTTTTAACATTTTCAACCCTATTTGGTTTATGTTGTGTTAAAGCCTAGTGTCAACGATACTGAACTAACTGGGACTCTGTAGGCACCACTTTTGTTCTTCTCTCAGAATTATTTTGTCTTTATTTAACCACCTCGACATTCCATGCTGTTCCTGTTTGGGTGTTTATAGTTGTCCATTATAAATTTCTGACCAGACTCCATTTTAATTTCTTGCTGCCCCCTCTCAGCCTGTTCTTCACCCTTACTTCCCCCTCCTGTGGTTTCCAACCTGACTCTGGAGGCTTCCAGAAATTGTCCATCATGCCCTGTCATTTCCCAGCCGATAGAAAATGCAGGGTCTCACCTCTGCTGTGTTAATCTGTTCCTGTGGAGGGTCTGAGGTGCCCCCACTTGTCAAAATGTTCCAGTGCATCGTTATGTCAGATTAAAATCACGCCTCCTTCCAGAAAATAACTTGACAGTTGTAGAGGGGTCACGATGGTGGCCAAGAATTTGTCAAGACTGAAGATAATTTTAGCCTTTTAAATCCCAATCAGTCAAAGACAGCGTTCTCCATCAGGGCATGAAATGATCAGCAGGATATCAGTAATGAGCTAATGAAACAAGATGTTCTGTCTTTATTGTGTCTGGTTTGGAAACTGTCTGTGGTACCATCCTGAATAGAAACTGTGTTTGACCTTTGCTTGTTTCCTCTTTATTAACAGGGCCCCATGGGCCCCCGTGGCCCTCTTGGAGCACCTGGAAAACCTGGAGATGATGTAAGTGTCTGTAATAACATAATAATGTTCTGAACACAATTCCAGTAAGCAAAGTACGACATAAAATGAGGCTTAGGCAACTTTCCTTACATTAATTACATACTCTGTTTGTATTCTGCAAACTCACCGTCCCTGCTGCCTTTGACCTGAAAAATACAGAAGGGCATTTAAGTATGTGTTCAACTTTCTGTACTGCGAGAATTATAATAGCTCATGTGTAATTCTGATGTTTGGCCACACGATGGCAGCCGACATGATATACAGTAGTGCAATATGTCCACTACTACTGCTTGCGTTCACATCAACTACATTGAGTACAGAGTACAGTAGATCACATTCAATGTAGTGTTAAATAAAAGCACGAGTTTAGCTTTAACTTCAGTCTGCTGCTCTCTGCTTGCTCTAGGGAGAGGCTGGCAAACCAGGCAAGTCGGGTGAGCGTGGACCGTCTGGGCCTCAGGTGAGATTCTTCTGAATGGGCTTTAGACTGAAAGTTTTTCTATTGTTAGTCTCTGCTGCTTCCAGCAGCCGCCCTGGTAATAGACTGTTAGAAAAGGACTTCTAACAAACTTCTAAAACAATTTGTTTCGTATCATACTCATCAGATAGCATTTGAATGCCCTTGCATGTATAGTGAATATTAGTGATGAATTGAATTGAATTGAATTGAATAGAATTGAATTGAATTGAACTGTGACGCTGTCACTTCAGAGTAACTATTTCTGCATTTACTTAAACTCCTCTCTCCCCTTCTCCGCTTAAACTAATTAAACACTTAAACTGATCAAGCACTAAGTCATCATAGATTACAGTGTAGACTGTCTCTAGATTTTAACTTTTTATATACTTAACATCTGTAAATTACCTTTGTTTTGTTGTGTTGCTGTCATTCTGTGTTATTCTACATGTACTGTGCTCTGGAAGAGAATTTTCCGTTTGGTAAAATACAGTCTAAGCCTTTAAATATGTTGGATAAAGTTGTTGATAATCAAGAACCCTAGCTTTTTCTGAAGATCCCGTTAGAGCCAAAAACAAGTGCACAACCTTTTTTTCAATGTTGGAGCAAAACTCTGTAAGCTCTGTCCCACTGATTCCAGCCAAGTGCCACAGAGTATTATATAAACCCTCTGCATCGTCTGTCCTTTTGCATCATAGGGAGCGCGTGGATTCCCTGGAACTCCAGGCCTGCCTGGCATCAAGGGACACAGAGTGAGTTTTGTCTGTTTCTATGAATTTCAGACTGTTGTTTTTCTTTATTTATGATCACATTTGTGACTGTCTCTCTGCTCTTTCTTGACAGGGTTATCCAGGCTTGGATGGTCTAAAGGGAGAGACTGGAGCCCTGGGTGCTAAGGTAGGATTGGAATTCCCATTAATCTGTGAACTATACCTTAAATATGAGGATAACTCGCTCCCACCAGCCATCCTTGGAGTGTGAGCTGACAGTGGGAGGTGTCAGCACTACCTCCCTGTCACTGCCAAGGCGCCCTTGAGCAAGGCGCTATCCCCCCTACAGGCTGCTCATTTGGGGTACATCCTGAAGTCGCGACCCTTCACTTCACCCTTCACTGCTTGTTTGTACTAATCGCATGCCTAGTGTATTGTGCTTAGTTCAGCGGCCTGTACACAACATTGTATTGTATACATTGTCAGACACATATATTCATATAGAGTATAAAGATAATTTCCCCGTTGGGGATAATAAAGCTGACTTTCTTTCTTCTTCTATCTTCTGAATTCATTACTTTCACTTAACAAAAGTGAGTAAAAAGACTGTTGTGCTGCATCAACAAAGCAAATGTTTCCTCTATAGGGTGAAGCTGGTTCCCCTGGAGAAAATGGCACTCCTGGACCGATGGTGTGTAATGCATGACATCACAGCAACAACATGTGAAAACAAAAATATTTGCACAAATATTAAGACACTACCGATTGCTGATTATAAGGGTTGCTTCTCCTCTCCTACATGCACACAGGGACCTCGTGGTTTGCCTGGTGAGAGAGGCCGCCCTGGATCCAGTGGCGCTGCTGTGAGTGTCATCGTTCTATCTGTAATCTATAATAATTTGACATCAGATTTTCAACAGGTGGATTGGATGCTTTAAAAGAGGAAGGAGCATAACCATAACAGTGATCTATATTTATTGACAGGTGTTTCTTTTAATGCACAAACCAGAAGTGCTACCTGTTAATTATACTTCTGTTATTCAGAGACATGAACCTCAATATGTTTTTTTTATCCAATATCAAGTGTAAATCTCGTTACATCTTATTTGTAGACAATACAATTAAGTCAAATTGCCCATGTGGTGATATTGTGTTATTGATTATTCAGGGAGCACGTGGAAATGATGGTTTGCCTGGTCCCGCTGGTCCTCCTGTGAGTATTGCTTCTCTGTCGCTTTAGATTCATTGCCATCGTTAGCTGCAACTAAGGAATCCAGTCGATGAAAGCCATCATCACTCTTCCACACAAAACCCCATCTACAGTATGATGGTAGCATCTCCAGCTGGATGTGTCAGTGATTAACAGCAGAGCTGACAGCCTGATCTTTCCTCTCTACAGGGCCCAGTTGGTCCCTCTGGAGCTCCAGGCTTCCCTGGCTCTCCTGGTTCAAAGGTAAGTCACGAATTGCATAAATTCTCTAGAACTGGTGCTCCTCTGCATCTCCTCCTTCTTTGTTTTTGTTTTGTCGATGAGAATCATACAATAAAATATCCAGGACAACTGAGGATCCGCCTCACATCATTTGAACATTTTTGTTATCTAACAAGTAAAACAAATTAGATGTATTACAGGTGCAAAAATGTGTTTTTTTTAATATATTCTTTGTACTTAGAATATTACTTTTTAAAAAATTAAATCAAGAAAATGGAAGCACAGAGCTAAGGGAGGATTTAGTTGAGGCAAGTTGAAATGCTTGAGTGAAATACGAGAAGGCTGCACTACACTGAGAAATACTTTAAGCCTCCATCTGTGTGGAAAATTATGGAGAAGGGAGGTTTTAAAAGTGTCGCTCTCTCTCTCTCTCACTTTGTCTTTCTTTCTGTTTTCTTCTTGTCGCTCTCTGCCTTGCATCTGATTTATCCTCCCTTCATGGCAGACAAGCCCGGCTCTGTGCCGGCCAATGAGGTCCTGGATAGTTTTGGAAATCCTTTAAGAGATTAAACTGTAGTACTTCACAAAATCCAGGAGTTTTCTGTGAAATAGCGAAAGCAGATGACTTAAGTTTGTCTGTTTTTATGCATTGTATCATGTATCAGCTTACTTACATTAATACTTTTGTGTTTGTGTTTGACTGTACAGTCAGTATTTTTGGAAGTGCCCCATGGTGATGAATATTAAGCATATTACTATTACAATAGTAATATTACTACTATATTATTACTATTACTATTACATATTACTACATATTTGTGCTATAGTAGCGCCATTAGCGCTTTGGAGATGCTCTTTACCTGTATGTACGTGACTCAAAGAGAATAACACAATTAGAAAAAACAACGATTATAACCTCAGCTATCCTCAGCAAAATAAACTGTGTTCCCATGGTGAAAATATCTAAAGAGACAGCTTCTACCCAGTTCCTGTTGAGTCTCAGCGTTGAATTATTTAGCAGCAGCCAAGATATTGCCTCTAAAATGCTGGGAATATTTTCCATAACTTTAAAATAATAGCAGATGTTGCGCACTTTGTCCCATTTTTCATCTGAGTTTCAGGGCCAGAAAACTATCAGCTTCAACAGCAAGCATGACCAAAAGAAAACCTCAAGGCACACACTATTATGTCATGTGATTGAGTCTGAAGAGTTTACAAAGCTGCAGAAAGAAAAGGAATTTCATTCAGCAAATTGTCAAAGATCATTTCAAACCACCGGTGTGTTAAAAGTGTCTGGCTAGCGTCCACAGTTTTTCTGAATGGCGGTCCAAGCTCTATTTTATTACCAAACCAGATTGTCTGTAAATTATAATGCTTGGGATAAACATAATACTTTGGATTAGACACTTTATAACAGCAGTGAAGCTTATTATGATCATTCCTTGCCACAAAGGAAGTAAGGAGAGGGATAAAGGAGTGTAGTCTGTCCATCTGTCCATTTTTTTTTCCAAAGCATAACTCAAAAAATCTTCAATATTCTTCAGCAAAACTTTCTATGCACAGTAACCAAGTACTCAAGTGGTGCCTTTTGATGTTTGGGATCTTTGTTTTACTTCCATAAAGGCTCATTGGAGGTATTTGTCTCAGATGAGGATTTCAGGGGCAGAACACATCTCTTATGTACCAGACATGAGCCTTGTGATATTTTTTAGCTTGCCTGTATTTAAATTACTATTAACTTCAGTTTTGAAAGATCAGAACTTCATGCTTGTTTAATATTTAATACAGAGAAACACAGCCCCAGTGGCTAGCATTTACAGTAAGAAGGTTCTGGATGTGTTTCCTTTCTGTGCACCTGGAAGTGAGCATGTTCCCCCTGTGTTTACGTGGGTTCTCTCTGGGTTCTCTGGCTTCCTCCCACCTCCAAAAACATGCACCATAGGTGAATTGGTCTTTGCAAAGTTGTCCGTAGATGTGAGAGTGAATGGTTTTCTGAATTGTGTGTTGGCTTCTCATCCGGGGTGTACCCCACCTGCTGGGATAGGAACATTCATGACCA
This sequence comes from Antennarius striatus, assembly GCF_040054535.1. Lineage (NCBI taxonomy): Eukaryota > Metazoa > Chordata > Actinopteri > Lophiiformes > Antennariidae > Antennarius > Antennarius striatus. Next base: position 8,150,610 of record NC_090780.1, on the reverse strand, counting down.
ACTTGTCAGATAAGTGCCTGAAGACAAGATGATTACATCTCATCTTCAATAAGATGAATTAATGAACGAACAAACAAACCTGTGAAAAAAATCACAAAGTTTTTTTTTCTGATCGTATAAAAACTAGTAATCAGTATAATGTGAACAGCTCTAATGTAAAAATTGGTGTTTACCCCTGGAGACCCACCACCCGCAGGGCAGATTGATAGGTTGGGTTCGCTGCCATATGGGTGGCAGTGACGATAGGGGTCACGACGGACCAGACCCAGGTGGCAGAAGCTGGCTTTGGGGACGTGGAATGTCTCCTCATTGATGGGGAAGGAGCCGAAGCATATGTTGGAGGTGGAGCAATACCAGTTGGATGTGGTGGGGCTTACTTCCATGCACAGCCTTGGTTCTTGAACCAAACTCTTGGATGTGAGTTGGACCTTTTTTTACTGTGGAGTTGCATCAAGATGAGGCCCAGGGTGGGTGTTGGTATACTCACAAGCCCCCAGCTGAGCGCCGCTGTGTTGTAGTTTACCCCAGTGGACGAGAGGGTTGCCTCCCTACGCCTCAAAGCTGCAGGAGGGAAAACTCTGACATTTGTTTGTTCGTATGTGCCGAATAACAGCTCGGAGTATTTGGCCTTCTTGGGGTCCCTAAATGAGGTCTTTCACGGGATCCCACGGGAACTCTATTGTTCTTTTGGGGGACTTCAATGCACACGTCGGCAATGATGGAGACACCTGTTGTTGGACTGAGCAGTGTTATGTTGTTGGACTTCTGTTCCATGTTCGAACACAAGGATGCTCATAAGTGTACCTGGTACCCGAGCACCCTAGGTCTGAGGTCAATGATCAATCTCGTGATCATATCATCTAACCTTCGACCGTATGTTTGGACACTCGGGTGAAGTGAGGGGCAGAGCTGTCAACTGATCACCACCTGGTGGTGTGTTGGATCCGTTGGCAGGGGAAACCTTTGGATAGACCTGGTAAGCCCAAACAAATAGTGCGGCTGAACTGGGAATGTCGGGAGGAGGACTGTCCGCGAGGCCTTCAATTCACATTTTCGAAGGAGCTTCTCGTGCATCCCTGTGAAGGCTGGGGACATCGAACCTGAATGGTCGATGTTCAAAGCTTCAGTTGCCGAAGCTGCAGCTGAGAACTGTAGTCTCAAGGTCTTGGGTGCCTCAAGGGGTGGTAACCCTCGAACACCATGGTGGACCCCGGTGGTCAGGGAAGCCGTCCGACTGAAGAAGGAGGCTTTCAGGGGCATGTTGTCCCTGGGGACTCCTGAAGCAGTTGCAGGGTTCTAACAGGCCAGAAGGACTGCAGCCTCGGTTGTGATGGAGGCAAAACAGAGGGTATGGGAGGAGTTCTGAGAGGCCATCTAGAAGGACTTTCGGACGGCACAAAAGTTGTTCTGGAGGACTGTCCGACATCTCAGAAGGGGAAAGCGGGGGACAATCCAAGCTGTATATGGCAAGGATGGGACACTGTTGACATCAGGGGCGGCAGCGGCTCAGCGGGTGGTAGAGCGGGTCGTCCTATGATTTAAGATCGGTGGTTCGATTCCTGCTACCGCCCCCCCAAAAATAGGTGTCAGCTCATCTCCGGAGCACTGCCAAGGCACCCTTGAGCAAGGTGCTGTCCCCTTTACAAATTGCTCATTTGAGGCGCACCAAGAAGGAGCTGCCTGCCACTCTACCTCCCCTGCATGCCTACAGGCCCCCTTGTGTGTGTGTGTGATACAGGGGCCTGTACTCACAAATATATATGTATGCATGCGTTTGAATCAGTAGCTAGAGTGTGCGTTCTTAATTTCCCTTCGGGGATCAAACCAGTATATAAAAAAAACAAAAACAAAAAATCAACTGAGGAGGTTGTCGGTCGGTGGAAGGAACACTTTGAGGAACTCCTGAATCCAATTACCCCAACTGACACGTCCTCTGTTGCAGAGGCAGAGCTGGAGGATGTTGGGATATTCGAATCAATCTCTCTGGGTGAAGGTTTCGAGGTAGTTAACCACCTTACGGTGGCAAAGCCCCGGGTGTTGATGAGATTCGCCTGGAAATGCTGAAAGCTCTGGGTGTTGACGGTCTGTCATGGCTGACACGCACTGTCCCACACAAAAGTGTCCCACACATAGTCTGGGACAGTGCCAAAGTGGCAGACTAGGTTGGAGGTTTCTATTTTCAAAAAGGGGGACCAGAGGGTGTGTGCCAACTATAGGGCATCACACTTCTCAGCCTCCCTGGGAAGGTTTACTCCTAGGCGCTGGAAAGGAGGGTCCGGCCGATTGTCGAACCTCGGATTGAGGAGGAACAATGTGGGTTCCGTCCTGGTCGTGGAACAACGAACCAGCTCTATACTCTCAAAGGGATCTGAGAGGGGCCTTGGGACTATGTCCATCCTGTTTACTTGTGTTTTGTGGACTTGGAGAAGGAGTATGATCGGGTCCCTGGGTACTTACTGTGGGAGGTACTCCGGAAGTATTGGGTGAGGGGGCCTCTCCTTAGGGCCATCCAGTCTCGGTATTCCCATAGTAAGAGCTGCGTTCGGGTTCTTGGCAGTAAGTCGGACTTGTTCCGAGTGGCTGTTCACCAGGGATGCACTTTATCACCAATTTTGTTTGTGATTTTCATGGATAGGATATTGAGGCGTAGTCGTGGTGAGGAGGGTTTTCAGTTTGTTGGGCAGGATTGCATCGCTGCTTTTTGCAGATGATGTGGTTCTATTTGTGTCATCGGCCTGTGACCTACAGCGCTCACTGGCCCGGTTTGCAGCCAAGTGTGAAGCGGCAGGGATGAGAATCAGCACCTTTAAATCTGAGGACATGGTCCTTAGCAGGAAGCCTTCTCCGAGTGGGGGATAAGGTCCTTCCTCAAGTGAATGAGTTTAAATATCTCGGGGTCCTGTTCACGAGTGAGGGAACAATGGAGCGGGAGATTGGACAGAGAATTGGGTCAGTTGGAGCAGTAATGCAGTCGCTTTATGCTCCCTCTTTGTGGCAACAAAGCTCCCTCTTTGTTGCCACAAAGAGGGAGCTAAGCCAAGAGGCAAAGGTCTCCATCTACCGTTCAATCTTCGTTCCCACCCTCACCTATGGTCATGAGCGATGGGTCATGACCGAAAGAACGAGATTGCGGATACAAGCAGCGGAAATGGGCTTTCTCAGGCGGATAGCTGGTGTCTACCTTAGAGATAAGCTGAGAAACACTGCTGTTCGCGAGGGGCTCAGAGTAGAGTCGCTGCTCCTTTGCATCGTAAGGAGTCAGCTGAGGAGGTTTGGGCATCTGGCGCGGGTGCCTCCGATATGCCTCCCTAGGGAGGTGTTCCTGGCATATCCAGCTAGGAGGAGACCTCAGGGCAGACCCAGGACCAGGTGGAGGGATTGTATTTCAACGCTTGCCTGGGAACGCCTTGGGATCCCCCAGTCAGAGCTGGTAGATGTGGCCGGGGAAAGGGAAGTTTGGGGCTCCCTGTTGAAGATGCTGCCCCAGCGAACCGACTCCGAACAAGTTGTGGAAAATGGATGGATGAATGGATCTTTGCTCCCTGATCGCCTACATCCTGTGTAATTGCCCTGTGAAAGCTAACTTAGATGAAACTGTGTTTTTTGTGTGTAGCTGAGTGTAACTGTTATTTAACATATGGGATTCGTGCACAATGAACCACTTCTTCCTTCTGTCAGTCATTTGTTGCTTCATCCAGATTTAGTGTTAGACTCCATTCATTTGTCAGAGATAAGTTAATTTCTGTTGTACTTCACTTATATTTCAGATTGTGGATGTTAGGGTTAGACTGCATTAGATTATAAAATAAAACTACAAGCATTTTGTGTTACGGACTAACTTTCACAGCTAATGGTGCTAAGGACTAAAGTTTCTATTTTTAGATGCACTTTTTTAAGTTAAAAATGCCCACTGTATTTCTTTTTTGTGTTTGTGAACATACTGAGTATTACTCATTCATAATTAATTATCTATTCTTTGTTTATGATAGTATTTGCTAAAAAGTTAGTAGATTCTTTTTCAGTTCACCTGTCTTCTCCAACCTGTGTTTTTAACAGGGAGAAGCTGGTCCCACTGGTGCTCGTGGACCTGAGGGGGCTCAGGGGCCCCGAGGAGAATCTGGCACTCCCGGATCACCTGGACCTTCTGGTGCCTCTGTGAGTAAAATTGTTAAGAAGACCATTTTATAGTGAAACATGGCAGTGTATATGAACTGATGATGTGACGTACAGTACTCTAAAGGACTGCAGTGATTTTGTTTTCAACAACAGGTTTTAATATAACCAATATCACTGACTTTAAGTATTTTCTGTAAAATATACTTTTAATGGCCCTCAGAGAAGTGAGATACGGGTTTTCAGTGATGAATACAGTTTGAGATCAATCATTCAAGAAGACCCAATCAGAACCATCATTATTGCTGTGCTCTCACTTTGTGTCCGCTGCAGGGAAACCCTGGTACTGATGGCATCCCTGGAGCAAAAGGGTCATCTGTAAGTATTAACTGTCATGGTGTCCATATTTTATTACCATTTTTCTACTTTGCTTTAATGTAAACTTTACTCCACGTTTGGTTGCAGAGCTGTTCTAGCAAACAGTTTGTGCTGGATCTCAAAATTATAACTGATTAAATATGAGAACCTGAACATGGTGAACTCAAACACCCATTGAGCTCTTTGATGCAGCTTGAAAGCTTATGATGAGATGGTGTCCTTAAAGGAAATTGATGTAACCTAGTGAAACAGCATCAATTCAAATGATGACCATCGGACTGACTGCCCTTCCCTCTCTGTAGGGTGGTCCTGGGATTGCTGGTGCTCCTGGTTTCCCTGGACCTCGCGGTCCTCCTGGTCCTCAGGGAGCAACTGGACCTCTTGGGCCCAAAGGAACATCTGTATGTGCACTCTGTATAAAGCCTTAATAACCGTTCCGTTCCATTTAATAACGTAGTAGAGAAAAAATAAACTGCTATTTACATTGTCTCTCTCGCTGTCTTTCTCCCTGTCTTTCTCCCTCTGTCTTTCTGTCTCTGGTGTTTTCTCTCTCGCCCTCTTTCTCTCTCTCTTTCTCTGTTTTTCTCTTTGTTTGTTTCATCTGTCTGTCTGTCTGTCTTGCTTTCATTTAATGTTCAGGGAGACCCAGGTATTGCAGGCTTCAAGGGAGAGACTGGACCCAAAGGAGAAATTGTGAGTGCATTATTTCCATTCATTTGTCCCTGCATCTCTTTCTGTACAGCCACTCATCTACCATTGACGGTTAAAAAAAAACCCCCACAGTTAATTAGTTTTATAATAAAATATGAAGTAAGTTTGAAGCCAATGAATTGCAACTTCAGTATAAATGATCTGAAAGGATCCCATATATTTGAGGATTTCTAATGCAGGATGAGAAGTCATGATCATGTTATTCTTTTATGGTTTGGTATGGTAGTCATTTTCGGCTCCTGTAATAATATGGTCCTGTTATGGATGTGATCTCCAGGGACCACATGGTCTTCAGGGACTTCCTGGCCCACAAGGAGAAGAAGGAAAGAGAGGACCCCGGGGGGAGCCTGGTGCTGCTGGACCACTTGGACCTCCAGGAGAGAGAGTGAGTCACATCTGACTTCTTAAGAAAATGTTCCACAACAAGATTTTCCTCCTGCGTTTCACAAAAACAAAATGTGGTCAAATATATTTCTTTCAGATCTCTTTAATGCCCACTATTAACGACAACTAATTCACACATAAATGTTGCGACTGCTGAACTAGTGATGATCATGTTTTTATGTCTGTTACACATTTGTATGCAACATCAGAGTAAAACTGGTTTTACTTTTCAAATTTTAATCAAATGAAATTTTAATCAGCTTGTACTTTTATTTGACACCACCAGGGGCCTGTTTACTGAGCAGAATGTGATTCCAGTGTTTAGATGTGGTCGTTATAGTCACAACATTGACTTTGCTCTCATTTTTCTTCTTTAGGGAGCCCCTGGTAACAGAGGATTCCCAGGTCAAGATGGTCTGGCTGGTCCTAAGGCGAGTATCGCAGTCAATAATTATTACAGCTCTTATTGAACGACTTTGGTCTCACTAATAATGACAATAATCAATATACTACCAGCTCCAACGGAGAAATTCAGGCCGCGAACCTGGCTCGGTACTGATTGGTCTGTGGATCAATCAGTACCGGGCCATACAGAAAGAATACAGAAATACATTATTTCCATTTTATTTATTATCTGATTCTTTTTAACTTTTTAATTTTTTTGTACTATTATGATCCCCTGAGGGAAATTAAGACGGCACACTCTAGTATTTTTTGTCAATCAAACACATGCTTATATATGTTTATATTAGTGTGTACAGGCCACTCCAATACACATAAATACACGTACAGGGTGCCTGTACACATGCAGAGGGAGGTAGAGTGGCGGGCAGCTCCTTCTTGATGCGCCACAAATGAGCAACTTGTAAAGGGGATGGCGCCTTGCTCAAGAGCGCCTCAGCAGTGCTCTGGGAGTGAGCTGACAACTCCCACTGTCAATTCACACTCCGGGTGTATTTGAGTGGAAGCAGGAATCAAACTGCCGATTTTGGAACATTGGACGACCCGCCCTACCGCCTGCTCTACCACTGAGCCACTGCCGCCCCAGTTCTGAACAATGTTTTTTTTTGCAAAGTTACCGGCTTCACTCCTCCTCATTTATCTATGAGTCACTCTTTACGCTTATCAAGATGCTTGCCTCTGTCGCATGACTATCTTCTTAAAAGGACCGCTCCGGACGCTAACACAGAATACATTACCGCTAAATTGAAAATGTCAAGCTAGCTTTTACAAACAAAAAAAAAACATCTTTGAAAGGTTTCTTTGCGCAGGGTAAAGGGGCCATTGAGGAGACAGAAAAAGGACCTACGATTTCAAAGTAAAAGAAAGCTGTAAAATACCATTTTTTATGGTGGTTGCATAATTTTATTTAGTTGTTTTTATCCGCCACGCCTTAAAGGCCGGTCCATGAAGATATTGTCTTAGATTAAACCGGTTGAGGACCACTGGTCTAGAGCCCAAATGATCACACATTATACATCAGTTTTTTTTAGTTCCCTTTAAGTGTAACATGAGTCCCATAATACAGAGCAAGTTCCATATAACTAGAATATCTGTGGACATAACCATAGGCTGCATTTGAGTTACAGATTTATCTAATGATTAGGAATTAATAAAAGACACAAACCATTAGTCACACACTAAACAGATAATGCAAGGAGATAATTTTGGGAACTGATTTCACTCATTGTTTTTCTTTTTTAGTCAGTCATGTTCATCTCTGAAGAATCATTATTCTTCTCATTAAGTCGTAATAAATCTTAAATGAAATAAAGAGGACATGGTAAGATGAGACATGAAATAATCACAGAGCCTCGTCTTACTGAGCTCACATCCACAGCTTTACTGACGCGTTGATGAAGAACATGATATGCTTCCAGTGAAGAACAAACTCTTAAGGCATTCATGTGACCGGCTTCACTGTTCCTGTAACTCTGGTATGTGACCTTAAGATGGCAGCAGAGTTCATGAGCCCATGATCCACTGGTGACCTACATGTCCTCCATCAGTAAAGCCAGCATGTCATTTACCATTATCTCCCCTGAACAGTTTCATTTGTCATCAAATGAACTTGTCACTATTGAATCTTCTCGTCTCCAGCAGGTCGATGAAACTCTTTCAAACTGTGAAAAGGGAAACTTATTGCCTATGGGGTTTGAGAATTGAATTAGTGATTTACAGAGTGACCAACTCTAATTATGTTCTATCTCCTAACACAGGGAGCCCCTGGTGAGCGTGGAATTGCCGGTGCCAGCGGTCCCAAAGGTGCCAACGGTGACCCTGGCCGCCCTGGAGAGTCTGGTCTGCCTGGTGCCAGAGTAAGAGATTTTCTTTGAATGTTAATGACTTGCAGAAATGTGATGTAAAAAATTAGAAATAAGTAAGTAATAACTATAAATGGCATGTATTTACCTAGGTACGAAGGTCATATGATTCCACCCTGGAACTAAAAATTCAGTTATATTTAACTACTTAATATTTGATTGAGGATCTTTATAGCTCCCAGTCGTTGTATTTTAATTCACATCCACCTAAAACATTGCTGTTAAAGACTAAATTAAGAAAATAACTTAATCTGCTTCTTGATTGTGTGTTAATTCTTAGATAATAAAAGTGTTTTCACAGGGTTAACTTAATTAGCTTCCAGTTGATTAGTTTGTACCACTTCTATGAAGTGATGAGACTCTGAAGAGTTACACAGATTTGAATCATCACATGTTCTGAGTTTTGGGCTCTCGTCCCATTTGATAGTCACAGCCATGGACCATAAGTCTCAAGCAATGATATGAAGCGAGCTTCATTTGATTTGTTACGAGCTCTTTTTACTCGTGTGTTTTAATTTGAAGTCTTCAGCAGTTGTTGATGCTGCTTCAAGTCACAGTTTATCAGATTTAGGGGCTGGTCACATGACACCAGAAAACCCTCACCAACAGAACAATTATTTATGATGAAGCTCTCCTGACATGCACTGTTTCATTCTGAAGGTACAAGTTAACTTTTAAACCCAAGTGAATTGCTTTAATTACAAAATTATAGCACTGTGACTTAATTAACCCATTTATGCACACACCCTCACGTCCTACATTTCAAAGGTGTTTTTGAAGTGTTCTCCATTATCACTGCCATAGAGCAACTCCTTCTGGAGGCTCAAATTGGCTTCTTACAGCTCTTGTTCACATACTGGAATACTCCTCCAATATTGTAAATGTAAACACACTTGATGCGAAATATACTAAAGGTGCTGCAATCCCAGGTGAGGTTACCCAGAGACTTGACAAAATGACAGCCACTGTGCTTACACGTTGTGTGCCACCTCTCGTCAGGGAAGGTGCGAACCTTTCTGTGTGAAGTCAGAGGAATGATCTCTCAATTCATAGTGATTTCTCTGGAAAGCAATAGTCGTATCCGAGTGTTCTCACATTTATTTTAGTCACTGGCACATTAAACACTTCCTTTTTTTTTCTAACACTGGGCTATTCAGAGGTGTAAATTGTCTGTCACAGTCCCCATATGTTGCCACCTTTCTTAATCACACATATGGATGTCTGATGACTCATCTGGATTTTGTCTTTGTATTCTTTCACAGGGCCTGACTGGACGCCCTGGCGATGCAGGTCCTCAAGGCAAAGTTGGGCCATCTGTATGTGAAATTTATTTCTTATTGTTTATTTCTTATTATTTTGTTCACTGTGTAAATGCATGATTGTAATTATACACCCTGTATCCTCATTCAACGTGAGCAGCTGTATGCTGTTTTTTTTAAAATATGAAACATACTGGGCAGGGCTTTGAACCAGAATTTTTTTGTCAAATGGTTGGTTCCGAACAGAAACAGAATTATAACATTTTCTGGTTTTTACGTTCCACCCATGAACTGACGTTCGTGAACTGGTTAGAAAAAACTATATAGTTACCGATCCGGTTAATAACTTTCCTTTTAAATATAAATAGGTAGGTAGCTTTAAGACTTTTAAATTGAAAATTAAATAAATTAGTTTACATGCTGTAGATTTGTCCTGACAGTAAACAGAACGGCACTGATCCAGTTACTGAACAGAGGATGGAGAATCAGAGGGAGACAGAGAGGTTGTGGCAGCTGATGATGCAGCAGAGGTTGTGTATGTCAGAGCTCACCAGGGAGCGAACACGTGAAGCTCTGAACGAAGCATCTTGTGATCGATCGTGAACAGAAAGAAAACACAGATAAATGTCTGGAGCGTCGGAGGAAGTTCACCGGAGGAGATTAATTACTACAAAACACTGGCTGTACGGGTATACGGTGTACTGAAAACGACTGGCAGCCAGTGAGTTAATGTCTAAATCAAACATTTTTTAAAGATTGACAGACTGCAGTGTTTACCTGTTATGAATATAATTGAGATTTGGAGACTGCCTTTTTCCTGACTGCTGGTGATATGACTCAACTTCGCTCCACTCTCATTGAGTGAATGACAAGGGAAACATGAGGTCAGATATTTTTTTCAAGAACGAAAAAAAATGGTATTACCATTACTATTATTACTATTATTTTCTGTTCCGATTCTGTTCCGGAACATTAAAAAATATGAAGTTTTTGGTTTTGGTTTTGTTCCTGGCAAAATACCAAAAGTTTCCAGTTTTCGTTTTCGCTCCATGAACCGGTTCAAAGCGCTGATGCTGGGGGATTTATAATTCTAAATGTGCTCTCGTCACATAATGATTCATGAGTAGGTTTCATCAAATAGGATTGCAGGAGGTTTATCCATCTGCACTGGTGTTTGTGTTTCAAACAGGCTCTACATGTCTGGGTTTTTCCTGTTATTCACACTATTGCTATTTTCTCAAATTCACTTGGGATTGAATTTATCGAAAGACTGCTATTGTTAAGGACATCTCTTAATCCATTGAGTTCAGTCGAATCCATTAATTAAATGTCAGGTCCAAAATCTGTACATCAGGTGCTCTGCTTCATTTAATCAACTCTTCTTTTGGCAAATGTTAAACACTTTGACATAAAATGCATCATTGCACTGTGAAAAGGGTTTTGTTATCTGTGTTTGATGGTCACGGACATTTTTTTAGGAATATGTTTCAATGACTGATTAAGCAGTTGTTTCAGTTGTTTTGAATGAGTGGCTGAAGGATTGACACGTGATCAGACTGATGATCGTGGATTATTTATTTTCCTGAAAATAGGATTTTATTTGTGCAGGAGCTAAGAAAAGACAAAAAAAAGTCAACAAGCTGACTAATTCTTGCATATCCTTGGACGTTTCTCTTCTCGACCAAAATCCAAACCTCAAGACTACGTTTTGACCTCTTCTATGTTCTCCATTCATTTCAGTTTGATTAAGCATTTTCCATTCCAGTTAAAAGTTTTGTCCCTCTATCAGACCCATGTTTTTATAACTGCTGGTCATGTTTGAAAAATCACCACATGACCGCTTATACTGTGTATTGATGAGATCATTAATGTTGACTCTTCTTCATCTTCATTTGACCAGGGAGCCCCTGGTGAGGATGGTCGTCCAGGCCCCCCCGGCCCACAGGGAGCCCGTGGACAGCCTGGTGTCATGGGATTCCCAGGACCAAAAGGAGCAACTGTGAGCATTTTTTTCTACAAAATTTAGCATGAATGGGCTGACCTGTTTTGATATAATATAGAGCTTAATCAAAAGTGTATAAGTTGATTTAAACAGCTTTGGATAACCATGGCCTGGATAATTAAGAATCTACACACAGCTTCATCAAAGAATTCTTGTTTTGTCATCTTTTCTTTGTTTTATTTGTATTTTCTATAAAGGGGGTGAAATGAGCTCTCATAGCCAGGACAGATTGAAGAAGAAGGACACAGAACAGGGTCTAACTGCTGCGTTCTGTTTGTTTCCTTGTTGTTAGGGTGAACACGGAAAGTCTGGTGAGAAAGGACTGGGTGGAGCTCCTGGTCTGAGAGTGAGTTATTTCATCTTGTCTGCCTTTTTAACAATATTTCTCGCCTCATCCAGGTGAATCTTACATTCTCTTACATTTGAAAATACAATAGTCACGTAGTTTTTATTTTCTGACATTTAAAGTTCTCTACTTAACTGCAAAGATCTCCTCAATGTGTTAAGTCGGGACTTAACACATTGTTGGTTTTTATTTTAGCTTTCAACATGAGCACAAAGCTCAGTTATAATTAACAGTTGTTGATCCACATTGTAACATCACCTTTGTCTCAACTGTTCATGGTTATCTATTCGTCTGTCTCACTCCTATTTGTCTTCCCATCTCCTACTCCCCCCGCTCCCTTTTTCTCCTCAGGGTTTGCCTGGCAAAGATGGAGAAACTGGAGCCGCTGGACCCCCTGGCCCTGCCGTATGTACCCTTATCTTTCCAATCCCACCACCTGTAGCTTCACCACGATAACATATTCCTCTTTTTTCTGTTGCTTAAAAGCAAACTCCAGTATCTCAATCCCCCAGATTACCAAGCAGATAGCTTTACCTTCAAGATCAGAAAAAAAAATTCCTTTACACAAATGTCAGGACATTTTTGTTGGCCCAGATGACTGCAGCTTGTTTCCTTGTGCCACAATGCAATGCACTTATGTTGTTCTATGAGACATACAGTATATACTGTAAGTGGCAAGTTTCACAAAAGCTTCCAACATTTTAAAAGTCAATGACATGGTTTCTAATAGAATGGAATTGTAATGATAAAATGTCTGTTTAGGGTCCTGCTGGAGAAAGAGGAGAGCAAGGACAGCCTGGTCCTTCAGGTTTCCAGGTGAGTCCATCCCTTCAAAACTTTACTTTAAAATGTATGTTTCAGTTTCTGTATAAACGCAGCCATTCCACGAATTTGAGATCTAATGTACACGGATAGATTGTGGATTTTATATTTCATTACTGATGCGTTGCTTTTTTCCTGAAATCTTTTTATTCATTTATTTATTGATTTATTCAGGGTCTTCCAGGACCTCCTGGCCCCCCTGGAGAGGGAGGCAAGCCTGGAGATCAGGTGTGTGTTCCCCTCTTTTATGAAATATAATTTCATAAAAGAAGTCACAGAAACTAGTAGGAATAACTTTGAGAGAAAAATATCCTGAAAAAATGTTTTCTTGATAACTTCACAATAGTCATAGTCATAATCAACTTTATTGTCAAATGTACCATACAGTATATACACGACATACAGCACAGATGAAATTACAGTTCTCTCAGACCCGCAGGCAATAAAAAAACACGAAAGAACCGCCCTAGTGGGTTAGAGAGGAGCCGCTGCGTGTGCACGCGCCGCCATCCTGTCCTATCTCAAATAGGTTTGTTGCGGTGAAATCCAACAGAACCCAACAGAACCCAGATAGGCAAGATACAGCTGCTCCTGTATTTGCACCATTAACAGCATTATTATTTTTCATTGTAATGTTATCCTGGCATTGCGGTTACCCTTTTTTGAAGGTTGAACAGAAGTAAATAGATTATTTTTTGCTCCACCATCTCAAAATGTCAAAGATTTCAATTAAGATATGTTATCCAAACGTGAACAATGATCTGTGTTCCTGCCGTGCTTTGAATTTATGAAAACGTGTGGTGCTAAAATAATCATTCAGCTCATTTCTGTCTTGGCTGTTATTACCCAGGTATGGGTTCCATTTAATAAATGTTTCTGTCCTTTTTATATCTGTAAATATAGAATAGTCTAAAGGCTGCTCCTGTAACTTGATTGAAACTACCAGTGAGATGCTACTTGTATTTTACGCCTTGTGTTCTCTGTTCAGGGGGTTCCTGGAGAGGGAGGAGCTGCTGGAGCCACTGGACCCAGAGTAAGTGTTCTGTGTTCGCTTTCTCAGTTTGACTGACTGACTGTCAAAAATGTCACTGATGGCTCTTGTGTCTCTATAGGGAGAGCGTGGTTTCCCAGGAGAGAGAGGAGCTGCTGGTACTCAAGGTCTGCAGGGACCACGAGGTCTGCCGGGAACACCTGGAACTGATGGACCCAAGGTTATTCCAACATTCCTGATTATTATCTCACCACTGACAAAAATTCTTCTATCCCTTGAGTATGTCAATAGAAATTTTGTCCATTTGGCCAAAATTTTTGTCTGGATCTGTCCAATATATTCTTTTTGTCAGTGCATTTTGATTAGAAACTCTCTACATGACAAGTGTGGAATGTATTTTTTTTCTAATATATCAATAGAACACTGAAAAAAAAATCCGTCTTGAAATCATATATGACAGAAATGTTAACCCTCAAAAAAGACAATAGTGTTTTTCTGCTGTGTCAGCCTAAGTCTCTTAAATAAGTTCAACCCTGCTCAAAATTACCAAATATCTTTTTGAAATTTTTAACCTTTTAAATAGCAGTTATGTTACCTATGGAGGGACTTTTTAAAACTTGTATATGACAAAGATTAAGCAAAGTAATGACTTTAATGCAAAAGATTTCTAGTTTACTACCTTTATAAGTCATTTGAGGAGAAAAAATATCTCATAAAGTCACATGAACAATTTTTTTTGAAACATCAGAATCCTTGAAAGTATGATCGTACAATCTGTTAGGGTTTCATTTTTCCGCTTAAATCAACCAATAGTATTTGCATTATGTAGTTTTTGACAGTTTAGGTTAACTTAACTTAAGTTGATCGAGAAATTTAACCCAAAAAAGAAGGGATGCACTCATAGACACACACACACACACACACACACACACACACACACACACACACACACACACACACACACACACACACACACACACACACAGACACACACAGTCATCCATCGTTATTCACCAAATATTTATTTTACTATTTACGGTCATTTAAACATTCATGATCCCTCCCCATATTGATATTAAACCACCTTATATCTGTATTACCTTTTCCCACACTGGTATAGACTGTCTAAAACACTTTTGTATTAAAGAAAAGTTACAGGAGAAACCCTCAGTTGGAACGCAGTGCTCACACAGATGCTGTCAACCAATAGCATGCGTGTACACATGTCACATGACTACCTGCTAAAAATCCGCAATGCAGTGAAGCCTCGCATCTTGAAGCGTGAATAAGTGAGGGATTACTGTATACACATGTGTGTGTGGGGTGTGTGTGTGTGTGTGTGTAAAATCAGCACATTAATATGGTTATAAACTTTAACAATTTGTGACAAACTTAAATAATTACCCTATCCCCTATCCCCCCCAAATGTAGCGTCATTTCCTGTGAATTACTAACAAGCCGTCTTTTTGCAGGACTCAAGAAAACTTTAAAATTGGACTTGTCACAACAACCAGTTGACAAATGTGAACAGCAGTTACTGTATTGTTTGAAAGGCTCATATGTCTAAAATATTGAGAAACCACTGGCCTAGAGGTGAGGGCACCAACCATGACCTGAAAATACTCTGTTCTGAGTCCTGTGTTGAATATCTATCACCCCTCTATAAACACAAAGCATTATTTATACTTTAAAGGAATAGAAAGAGTAATTTTCTTTTCTGAAATTTTAAATGAAGAAAAGAAATAAATACATATTTGAACATATATGGACATATATGCCTCATGTTACAAACAGTTGTATCTTACATTAACATACATGCAGTCAAACTCTACAGACATTTACATGTAAATACTGTACAAATACAAAAAAAATACTTGTAATATTTTGAAGAAAATTTTTTAAACTTTTTATTTTAGTACACATACTTTGTAAAGAGAAGACCTTCAAGCAAAATAGCTCACCTCCCATTACAGAAAACTGTATAAATTAAGGATTTCATTTTTAACATTATATGAATTTATTTAGCACATTCCATTACTAAATTTAAGAAATTCCTACAATGTAAGCATTTGACAGAGAACCCTACACCTCTAAACAACCGGTACCTTAGCGTATTTCAAATCAGTCCACAGTAGACAGTCACTGGCTTATCAGCCATCAACAAAATCAACTGCTTTCTGAATGCAGGAAGAGCTCAGAGCAGCTTCACTTGATACTTTTGGTTTGTTATCTGTTCAGATTTTAATCCCACTTCATAGATTTTCCTTCGCTTGAGGTCAGACAGGACTGGGTAGAGAGGATGGGGATT
Organism: Antennarius striatus; assembly: GCF_040054535.1. NCBI lineage: Eukaryota > Metazoa > Chordata > Actinopteri > Lophiiformes > Antennariidae > Antennarius > Antennarius striatus. The sequence continues at coordinate 8,134,972 of NC_090780.1, read as the reverse complement.
AGTGAGCTCAGAGTGAGATGGTGATGCAGGAGTGAAGAGCAGACAATTTGTGGAAGGTAAAGCTCAATCTGAGCTGGATGCCAGAGGATTTCTGTTATATCACCCCCTTCAGTAAATACACAGTTTGAATGTATTTGCAGCCGAAGTCGAAGTTGTTTGAGCCCCTTGCTTACAGCTTAATGACTGCAGATATGCAGCAGCTGTGCTGTTGGAGGCTACATCCGAAAGCGTTGCTGATAAGCCGCACAGCTTTTGACCAAGATTGGCCTGCTGGAGCCACTTACAGAAACAAAGTCTCCCTCCATTTGTGTTGTGTTGATGTGTGGAATAGAAAGCTTCGATGAATCTTCTAATCAAAATACAGGATTACGTTTGGCCCGTATTCTGAAGAAGCAAATTGAACCTAAAATCTGTACTGCACTATTTGGGTTGACAAAGTCGGTCAGAAATTTTTAATCCAGTAAATGAACAACCTGTCAGGGAAAGGATATCAAAACGATGGGTCCCAAAGTGTTACTGAGTTGCAGTCCTCGGTGTGTTTTAAAAATGATCTGAAGCAAAGCAACACAATCTTCATTAAGATCCTGAACTGTGAATAAAATGATGTTTAGATACGTGTACCTGCTTCTGGCACAGTGTTCAGTGGTAATGAAACTAGCGGAAATTCCATGATAAAACAATAATATCAGACTTTATACCAAACATATGAAAACAAATGTATTGGTATTATAAACCAACTACACCCAACGTAGTCAAAAATCAACATGGTGACGTAACGACTTTGTTTTGGCAAATCACAGATTGCGCTGGGTGGGCATTGGGAAGCCGTAGATGAATGTCAGCAGGCTAACTGGAGAAAGAAAGATAACTAATAGTGAGATTGAGAATGGAGCTAACGTTAAAGGAAAAGGCACCTGTCAAAAGAGCAGGTGGAAAAGAAATTTTAGAGAAGTGATAGTTCTGTTAGCTGACTACATGAACACAACTGTATGTAGTTACTTAAAGATCGTTTTCGTCAGATGCCCGAGGAACATTTTGGATACTACATCGATTGTCCCATTCCAAACGGAAACCATAGCTGGACAGTTTGTGTCGTTCCTGCTGTTTGGACTTTCTGCTCAAAAACATGAAAATTGTTGGAACAGTTATGACACTCTAAAATTATGTTAACTGGGAAGTCCATGTATAGTTACCGATGGGCAGATGAAGCCCCATGAAGCATTGAAGCTTTTCATCCCAATTGGTTCACTGCGGTACAAAGCTTCGTGAGGCTTCATGTGCTCTAGTACGACATCTACTGGGTGCTAAAATATCAGTCAGCATTTTGAAGTGTGTGGTATTTTGCAGAAAGTAATAATTTGGACATGATGAAAATGAAAATACAGTAAACGTGTACGGTGAGGGGAGGGTGGTTGGGGTATGGACCGTGATTGTGCTTTTGTAACGTTGAGGTATAGCCAGTGATTACCCTTAAGTCATATCATTGGATTTTATTTAAAAACAACATTTTTGTCCACTGTGGCAGGTCTAAGATGATTTTTTTGGGATAATATTTCCCCTGCTTTACAAAACACCGGCCTTATATCGCTGTCAAAACTCGCAGCACAAACTGAACCACTACCTGAATCAGGCCATTTCCACACGTAGCCGCCCAAGTGCGTTGATCAACACGTTTATAAGCAGAACAACTCTGAGAACGGGACCGGGACGTGTGGAAATTCACGCCGTTCCTGTTGGAGGACGACCTCCATCACAGAGTTTCCCCACCAGCAGGCAGAGCATCCTGGTCTGACCCAGAACTGGTGTTGGCGAGGAACGTGAATGAATGATAAATGAATGAATGAATGAATAAATAAATATATAAACTTTATGACAGACGAACAAATAACTGTTAAGCATATTTATCAACGCGTCTTTGATGTGTAGCTGTTATACGTCAGAAAATAGCCGGTTTTAACTCCGTCCATTCTGTGTGTGCATGTAGACACACACACACTAATGTCACAGCGGTCTTCATCGCATGGAGACAGCCCCGGATAGAAAAGTTTCGGTTACACTGTAACCGAAAAAACAACTTCACTTTGTCCAGCGTTTTTGTCCGTGATATCTGTGTTGTCGTGTGAACGAAAGGTGTAACCGCAACAAAAAGCCTCGCTGCCTGATGCCTTACGCCATATTGTTCACGTAATTCCTCCTGGCAGATGCGCCGTGATTGGTTAGGCGCGTGATTGACAGGTAATGGATGGAGTTAAAAACCGTGACAGCGTGAGGTTTTCAAGTGAGCTTATTCAAATATATATAGGTGGGGAGATACCTTTTCGTTTGCTGTCTCTGCATAAAATATTGATTAATTCCTGCTCCATGACAGGGAGCCATTGGACCTGCTGGTTCTGGTGGAGCTCAAGGACCCCCAGGCCTGCAGGGAATGCCAGGAGAAAGAGGGTCTGCTGGCATTCCAGGTCCCAAAGGAGACAGAGTAAGTCCCAATCACAGCAAAGTGATTCATTCCTGTTTATTTTAAATGCAAGGTTGTGTACACTTTATTGTAAGTTTTTGTACCTCAGCAACATCAGCTAACTTTGTTTTTTATCGTGGTAGGGTGACATTGGAGAGAAAGGACCTGAGGGTGCTTCTGGAAAAGATGGTGCTCGCGTGAGTGACTGTCATTCATTTTATTATTCATGAGCAGAAGTTTTCAGTGTTGAAAACGGCAGATTCATGTCATTGAATTCCAAATGTTCAATGCATGAAGTCTTTTATTCAAATCTTCTGTCATTACAAACATTTTTCTTTTTGGCAGTTGTTAATTCAAGCTTTTCTGCACCTTAACACTTGTTTGCTGTAAACTGCCGTAGGGTCTCACTGGTCCCATTGGTCCTCCTGGTCCCGCTGGTCCCAATGGTGACAAGGTGAGTTTTTTTAATCAATTATATCCATTATTTATCTCATCTTATTATTGGCACCTTCAGTTAATTCTGAAATATTGACTTTGTAGACACTTTCATGGAATTGAATTAAAAATGACTTGTGGCCTGACTTCTTGGTTGTTGTTTAGATTTTTATTTTGTTTGTTCGTTTGTTCATTTGTACATAGTTTTGAAAACATATTCAGCTTTTCTTGTCTTCACATGCAACAGATGCCATTATTCTTCGTTTAAGTATATATATATATATATATATATATATATATATATATATATATATATATATATATATATATATATATATATATATATATATATATATATATATATATATATATATATATATGTATGTATGTATGTATGTATGTATATATATGCGTTCCTGATGGGTCTGTTTTCTTACAGGGTGAATCTGGTCCTGCTGGTCCTTCTGGAGCTGCTGGTACTCGTGGTGCTCCTGTAAGAATCACAGTTTCTCTACTATCATCCACACAAAGAAAATGATAAATATTATTTATTAATATGGTACAGTTACAGTCTTATAGTAAATTGTAATTAACATCCAGTTATGTTGAAGTAAGATTTTTAGAAGAATGTATTTATATTTGCTGAGAGCCAGTTAATTGATAACAAGATTACTGCAGTCGCTTAATCTTGTTCCGGTGGGTCCTGTTGGGTTTCTCTGTTTGTTAAAGTGCTTTGAAATGTCTGCTGATATGATTAAGCACTGTACAATTAAATATTGATTGATTGATGTTGAAGATTATCAGGATTTTTGCCATTCATGTTCAGTCCAGATTTTAGAGGCTCATCCAGTTTTTAGGACTTCTTCCTTCTTTTCAGTCACTTTTGTTGTCTTTCTTTCTTCCTTCCTCTCTCAGGGGGACAGGGGTGAGACTGGACCTCCTGGGCCTGCTGGATTTGCTGGACCCCCTGTGAGTAACACTAAAAGTATATGGGTTTTATTCAATGCAATGATGAACTTCCAGTATTGGGAATAAAATAAATATATATATATAATGTGAATGATTCGGTTAAGGTTATCTAAGATATTCATATATTTAAATCTCATTAGTATAAATGAATGAGATTTAAATTTATATGTGTGTGTGTATGTATATATATATATATATATATATATATATATATATATATATATATATATATATATATATATATATATATATATATATATTATAGGTGTGCGTGAGTGTGTGTGTGTGTGTGTGTGTGACATTTAAATATATTAATAACTTAGATAAACTTAAGCTAATCATCCTAATAATAACCAAATTGATTATTGATTGTACAAACTTTATATTGCAATCATGTAAAAGCATGAGGATATTACATATCTTAGGCCTCTAAAAACACTTTTAAACAATTATATCTGTGTCTTTTCACCTCAGTGTATTATCACATTATTATTATTATTTTTATTATTATTATTATTATTATTACTATTATTATTATTATTAGTAGTAGTAGTAGTGAGGAAAAACAAATTGTGAAAGACGAGAAAAAATGTTTTTAAGTCTAATTGTTTGACGGTAACTAGCACCTGGTGCTATTTACTTACACAAGTGGCATTTAAACAATAATAGTAAATGATAAAATGTAATGTGAATGTTCCACCAGCAGACAAAAGAGTGAAGAGAGAGCTGTTGTTTGTCTGCATCTATGTAATGTTTGCTAACATCGACCATCTGCACAAAACACACCAAGAACAGTCTCAGCTTACACTGGGCATGAGTCTGTTTATTTACAGTTGTATAAGAGGGAGATTATGTCAGCTGCTGTTTAAATTGTCTTTATTTATATGTTCGCACCAGGGCTTTGAACCAGAGTTTTTTGGCAATCAGTTCTTTCCGAACAGACACAGTATTATAACGTTTTCAGTTTTACATTCCACCCAAGAATTGATGTTCCTGAACCTGTTAGAACAAAAAAATAAAGTTCTCGAACTGGTTAATAACGTTCCATGTAAATATAAATAGGTAGGTAGCTTTAGGCAATTCATTTTTGCAATTAAAGCAATTAGTTTACATACTGTAGATCTGTCCCTGCAGTAAATAGTACAACAGCAAGTAAAGAGGATGGAGAATCAGGATGGAGAATCAGAGGGGGACGGAGAAGTTGCGGCAGCTTATGATGCAACTAAGTCTGCGTGTGTCAGAGTGTCAGAGGTCGAAGTCCGATAAATGTCCGGAGCGCCAGAGGAGGAAGTCCACCGGGGGAGATTAATTACTACATAGCACTGGCAGTATGGGGACACACTGCAATGAAAATGACTGGCAGTCAATGAGTTAATGTCTAAATCAAACTTTTTTTTTAAGATTGACAGACTGCAGTGTTTATCTGTTATGAATATTGGGAGACTGTTTTTCCTTGACTGATGTGCATCAACTTCTCTCCGCTGTCATCACGCGTTAAGTGATAACAGGAAGGGAAACATGAGGTCAGATATTTTTTTCAAGAACGAAAACAAAACGGTATTAACCGGTTTAGAATTATTTTCTGTTCCGATTCTGTTCTGAAACATTAAAACATGTAAAGTTTTTGGTTTCGTTTTCTTTCGTGGCAAAATACCAAAAGTTTCCTGTTTCCGTTTTTGTCCATGAACCCCTTCAAAAGCCCTGGTTTGTACCTGAGACTGAAGCCTTTTCTTTACCAATCTGCTGTGTAGATAGGTAAAGAAAAGGGTTCCTGATGTTTTCATATTCATCTTTCATATTATTAGCTACTTTGGTGTAATAGTATTTTTGCTTGGCGTTCTCTCTGCCTAGTACATTTTTTTGTTACAGATTGAGTAGTTCTTTCTTAAAACTTGACCGTTACATGAGAAATCAGTGAAATTGTACTCTGAATTTATCAAATTAAAATAAATATGTATGGATTCAAGACATACAGTATCCTTCATTTTTTCTAATGTAAGCATCTTTTTTTATATTCACTCACTCAGTTGTTTCTGTTCACTTCAGGGTGCTGATGGTCAGCCAGGAATCAAGGGAGAGCAAGGAGAAGGTGGACAGAAAGGTGATGCTGGTGCCCCTGGACCCCAAGGACCATCTGGTGCCCCCGGGCCAGCAGTGAGTTTTACTCCACGCTTTTTATATCATTACTAACTAAACAGCACATTTCCTGTATTTGCATACGCCCTACATGATGATGGTTTTCTTTTTTTAAGTTTCATTGTCAGCCAAGCGGAGTTTACACAACAGCAAGATAAACACTGATTGAGAGACTTTTTATGAGAAAAGAATAATGTTATATTTGCATAAGTCATCTTACATTCCAACAATTGTGAGTTAATCAGAATGAAAACTGGTCACAGATTGTGTCACACCAGGCAGAATAGAAAAAAAAAATCCCACAACCTGTCTAAACTAATTTAAAAATGTTGCATGTCAGGTCTAATGTAAACGTCAGACAGTAATGTACAACTTGTGTCCCAATCCAGGGCCCCACAGGTGTTTCTGGACCTAAAGGTGCCCGCGGTGCTCAGGGACCATCCGTAAGTCCAATTTTGAAATAATTATAATTCAGATGTGGTTATATTCTTATCTTACAGAAGCACAATTAGTTTTATTTTGTTTGTTTGCTTGTTTGTTTTTTTGATTATTTTTGATTATTTTTACTCTTTCTGTGTCAGGGCGCCACTGGTTTCCCTGGTGCTGCTGGCCGTGTTGGACCCCCTGGTCCCAATGTAGGTTCACAATGACTTTATTCTTTGTGCAAGTTCAGAACTACACAATGCATAATAGATGTAGGGCACTGATGCTTTTAGGGTTATGATTAGTTGTACTTATGAAACTCTTATTTTTAAAAGGTTGCCATATTTTGCTGTAATTTGTAGAAGTTACAAAACAAAATATAACCTTCATAAAATACTGTATGGGTATACCAAATATGAAATGTTGTGGGAAAGAAGAACAATGGGCAGAACCAGGTGCAGCACAACAGATAGAGCAATGGTCTCTACAAAACACTGGACTTATTGTTGCTGCCTCCTAATACTTTTTTAATTTTCCTTCCCTCAAACATTTCATGTTTTTTAACACACCACCAGACCAGAGTGTCTGAGTTCTGGTAGTTTGTTTAGAATATTTATTTGACTAAATAGCTACCGGAGGATGATTCTATGAATCTGTTAATATGTGTGTTTAAATATGGACTCCTGGGGAACAAGGTATATACATGTTTATGTTTATGATATTGCTGAGTATATAATATTTATTCTTGTGTGTGTGTGTGTGTGTGTGTGTGTGTGTGTGTGTGTGTGTGTGTGTGTGTGTGTGTGTGTGTGTGTGTGTGTGTGTGTGTGTGTGTGTGTGTGTGTGTGTGTGTATGTACACTTACAGGGTAATCCTGGACCTGCTGGTCCTGCCGGTGCTCCGGGTAAAGATGGACCAAAGGGTGTGAGAGGAGACGGTGGCCCCCCAGGCAGACAGGGTGATGCTGGACTCCGTGGAGCTGCTGGGGCTTCTGGAGAGAAGGGAGATGCTGGAGAGGATGGTCCTCCGGTGAGTCTGCAACTCTTTACCCATACTCCTCTATAAAACACTCCCAAACACAAATCTGGGCTTTTGTTTAATGTGTCACTTACTGACCTTGTGACACTTGAAATACCACGCTAATCCCTTTAGCACCAACATATTCTCTTCTCTCAAGCCTCCAAAATTCTGTGAATGTCATCAGGAGCACAGTTGTTCAAATATCAAGAGAAAATAATATTAAATTGCTTTGTTTTCTCAACTTTTACATTACTCTGTCAATTCGAAGAGCCAATTTCATCAGTAATGGAAGCCACTGAGCCCACTCTCCATTAAAACACTGAGCTGTCAGTGTCCATCACTGACTGTAGAAACCTGTGATGGCGCATGGCTGCTCGGTGACTGATGAGAGGACCCAGGCTCTTATTTTGCCTGCCTTCAGCTGTTCACACACACACACACACCCCCATCACACATGATGTCAAATCCATGTCGAGATAATAACACACCACAGATGATTGCATGCTCTGACATGAGCATAACAACCCATTCCACCAGAGATTACATGTATCAAATCTTAAACACACATCAACACATCAGCGTCTCAGTCAGCTGATCGCTGTGCCCCAGCTGCCACACAGTCAGGTGTTTATCGGGACACAGGTCCAGCGAGCCCTGGCTGTTGCATGTCAGGTCTAGATGGCGGGTGAACTAGACCATAGAGGTGATGAGAAATTGATGTTGTTCTGTGTAACACAAATTGGTTGTTATAAAAGTCCCATGTAGAACAAAGAACTGAGAAAAGAATTTCTAGAAAAGAAGCAAAACAGGGGATGTCAAACATGACCCCACGGACTGTTTTTCAGCTTCGAAATGAAAAGTTGCAATACATTCACGACACAAAACCATTTGAATTTTTTTTTTTTCATATACTGGAAGAATTTTCAGCATAAAAAACAGATCTCCTCTCACTCTCTGCATCTGTCACAAACTACTTGCTTCTGGCTTTGACTGTTGCACACAGGGGTACTGCATTTGACACAACAGTCAGCGGGTCATGGGGCCGCTGAAGTCGGCCCCCGGGTGGAGAGCTGGCTGACACCAGGTGTGGTGATTGGAAAGTTCCAGCAGTAGTGAATAATGGACAACAGGTGTCTGAGTGGGACAGGAAAAGTGGCTGAAAAGTAAAGTTTCATACAAAAATTCATTAAAACTATTTGGGCATCATATGTGACACCACTCGTGGAAGAGTGGGGTAGTGATAATAAAACTTTAATTTCTTGAAAATAATTCATTACATTTTAAAAACGAAAGTGGCCTCATGTCACAGACACATTTTATGAGGAATACCTAGAAAATGACTATATTACAAGCTTTTATTTTGAAGCTGCTGAAGAAAAACAACCAATGGAGTTATGTCTGACCCCACATGTTGATCTAAGGGTTAAAAACACATTTGGATGTGGAATAAACACAAACTCAAGCACTGATTCTGGGTCAGTTGAAAATAGAAGCTAAAGGATGATCTTTTCCATCTCTTCCTTCCTCCCAGGGTCCTCCTGGTCCTTCAGGCCCTCAGGGTTTGGGTGGTCAACGTGGGATTGTCGGTCTGCCTGGACAGCGTGGTGAGAGGGGCTTCCCTGGTCTGCCTGGACCCTCTGTAAGTAACATGCTTTTTCATATCATCTGACAATTTAATGTAATGTACTATGATATAGTCCAATAATCATGTTTATTTTTATCATCAATAAAGATGTGTACAACAAATTCAATACAAATATACACTAGTAACAACAATTATCAGTCAATATAATATTGACCACACATCCTGTATTCATCTAACTCTGCTTCCCATACTAATTTAAAGGTGTCAGCCTGCCACAATATCAGTATTGTCACACTCATTTTCTATTTGTTTAAATCTCCTTGTTCCACCTGGTTTTCCATCCTTCCTTTAAATCCACTGATTGTTGTGTAACCTCTCCTGTTTAATGGAGGTAGATTTGTGCCGTTGTTTTACACCTGGGGTTGATGCCTTTTGATTCCATGTTGGTCTCAACATCTTATTAGCTTCCACCATTCACATCAACTCCATCCGCTGATCAGTTGTGTAAAGCAGTGACGAAATTTCCAATTTATTCTGAATAATATTTCTGAAGAAAAAATAAAAGAGTAGAGAAACAGGAAGGGGTGGGGTCAAGTAAGCACTTGTGAGTCTTTGTGTATGTGTGTGGTTGGGGATAATTAAGACGTTAAGAAATCTTTCAGGAATTAAATTTCTAATTTTTTTATTAATTCATTCATGCCAACATATTTCCAAGCAATTTCACTGAAGCATTTTCTCACTTCTCATGTGTTGGTCTTGCCGCTGAACAATCTGGTGTAAATACACAAGACATTATCATTCTGATGTTTCGTACACGTCAGGTGGTGTAACTCATCCTGATCACTGGGATATTCAAATCAATTCAAAACTACAGAACAGTGAATGAATATAACTCTGGTGAATGACATGATCAGGTTCAGCTCTGACACCTATTCTTGCTTCTCCTCAGGGTGAGCCTGGAAAGCAGGGTAGTCCTGGTGGCAGTGGAGACCGTGGACCCCCCGGACCTGTTGGACCACCTGGACTCACTGGACCTGCAGGAGAGCCTGGCAGAGAGGTGTGTGTGCGTGTGTGTGTGCATGTATCACATTCACATACCCGAGGTGGTATAATTGTTGTTCACACACCTTTGCATTTTGTTTTTGTGCTGTTTTTGCTGCAGAATGGCTCATTATGCAACTACTCACTATTGAATTGGAAGTTATTAATACTTCATGTTGTTCTGTCACGTGACAGGGAAACCCTGGATCCGATGGACCTCCTGGTAGAGATGGTTCTACAGGAATCAAGGTGACCTAAACAGATACAATACGTAGCAAAGTTAACGGTAGTGATCCAGTCAAAGACATCAATCACACATCCATTTTGAAATGCGCGACCTTTCTGTGCTTGTGCCCTTTGTGCTGTAGGGTGATCGTGGTAACACTGGTCCTGCTGGTGCTCCCGGTGCTCCAGGGGCTCCTGGTGCTCCTGGTCCAGTTGGTCCCACAGGCAAACAGGGAGACAGAGGAGAGTCTGTGAGTAGTGTCCCCCAATACAAAACCTGATGTAGCGTCTTTCTAATGCAGGTTCTTCATGGGGTTGAAGATTGTGTGTCCCCGTTAAGTTTAGGGCAGGCTCCACATTTAAAGGCTGCATTGACCTGCTTAACCAGCATAAAGCCTGACTGAAGTGTTTGTTCTACACAAATTCACTTGTAGTTGAAGTGAAATATTCGTATCTATGATCCTCATCAACATGATAGTGAGTCAGCAAATTTTAATAAAGATGTGACTCACTTTTAACCTTAATTAGGCATCAAATTCACTTCATTGCACAATCATCTCATTCCAAAAGACCATATTTTGAAAAGCTATATTCTTTAGTTAAAATAATTTTGATGTAAATAATGGCCCAATTAAAGTACAGATTTATCAAAGACAAGAGTGTGTGTGTGCGTGCGTGCGTGCGTGCGTGCGTGCGTGTGTGTGCATGGTTGTCTGTCTTTGTGTGTAGCTCCGCGGTGCACTGTCGTCACACCCGGAGTTTCCCCCGCCTCACGCGCTATGACAGCTGGGATAGGCTCCAGCTGCCCACAAGCGGATGAAGCAGACGGAAAATGAATGAATGAACTTATCAAAGACACATAATATACTAGCATACAACATGTTAACAGTCAATTTGTAAAAGAAATGAGCATAAAAAAATTGTTAGAAACCAAGCACTATTAAATGAACTAATATTATTAATATAGACTGTTACTATATATATATATACAGTATGTAATCAGTCATTTAAGTTTCTATGTCACCATCATGACCTTCTTTCATTTTTCTTTCACAGGGAGCACAAGGACCTGCTGGACCTTCAGGACCTGCTGGAGCCAGGGGAATGCCTGTATGATGCCTTAATATTGAGACTCACCGTTTTGTTGTTGTACAGAAGTTGAATTTAACCTTGAAATTCCTAGTATCATTAATGCAGACAAATAGTGAAATGTTAGGAGGTTGTTTTCCAAATTAAAAAATATTCCTCACAAAAAAATCCTTGTCTGTATGCATAAACATGATTAACAAATCTGGTTCTGATCAGGCTATTGTTCATCTGACCTCAGGGACCTCAAGGACCCCGTGGAGACAAGGGTGAGGGTGGAGAATCTGGTGAGAGAGGACAGAAGGGACACAGAGGCTTCACTGGTCTGCAGGGTCTGCCTGGACCTCCAGTAAGTTTCCATACTGAATCAATGTGCATTACCTGTCGTGCACAGAAATTATGATGAAACAATAGAATCTTGTGTATAATAATGCACTAATAAAAAAAATCAAGCCATACTGTAAGAGTTAGGATCATAAAACTAATCAGAACTATTATATTGCATTCTGTGTGGTCATGAAAATGTAACATTTGACTTTGCAGAGAACATCATGTATGAATGTAATAATGTGTTCAGGGTCAAGCTGGAGACCAGGGTGCTACTGGACCTTCTGGACCTTCTGGACAAAGAGTGAGTCCTGATGTTACCAAGTTACTCCATTATAGCAGTAATCTGGATTATTCCTCTGAATTTAAAGACAAATGGAATATGTTTGTTTACGTCGTTGTATTTGGTTTTTGACATCAGCAATCAGTGTTTCCTTCTGTCCTTGTATACAGGGTCCACCTGGACCTGTTGGCCCGGCTGGAAAGGATGGAGGAAACGGTTTGCCAGGACCCATTGGACCCCCTGGGCCCCGCGGTCGCAGTGGAGAGACTGGCCCCTCAGTGAGTAACCGTGATAGGTTGTTGTCCTTCAAAAGAGAAACTACTCTGATATTATTCTGGGTTAAAAATACCTTTAAAAAAGAAAATGTGATTCAAATGCTTTTGTAACATACTAAATTCAAGTATTGTGTACAATATTTTTAGCCAGTTTAATATACTGTATATAGTAACACAAACAGTGTTGTCCCCTAGTTCATGTATGTTACCGTCCATGTAATATGTCCCACATGTTATTATGTCTTTTTTTTCCTAACTGCATTCTGCGCTTCATATTTAAAACTACAGCAAAAATACAAGAAAATCCGAAAAATAAACCACAAGCAAAGTAGCCCAAACTGATTTGATGGAAAATGTTGGAAACTATGAAATGAAGGTTTTTCTATTAATATCATTCTTCCTTGTTGTTTTAAGTCAGACTTGTATCAGCAAAATCAATTTTACAAGTGTTTACAAGTGGAGCAGCAAAATATATTTTTTTCTGTTCTCTTGAGGCCACGATGTAATTCTGGATGCTTTAGCAGCAGCAGTCACAGTTTTGCTTGGTTTGAATCTTAAACAGTATTTTCTTCAAAGCGTATTGAAAGAAAAATGTTCCACTAATTTTTTGTATGACACAAATTGCTTTGTTGAAACATTTTGGTAATATTTTGATATCTAATAATAGCTAATGGAGGTCATATTAGAAAATAATATAGGGTATTCATTCGTTACTATTATTTCACACATTAGGGAAAGTTTTCATTATATTTAACAACAACATATTTGTCAAAATTTACTTAGAAGCTTCAACATTCTCTGTTTCTGGGCAATAAAGGTTGTTATAAAGGCTAAGTTCCTCATTAAATAAATAAATTTTGCAATTAATTTTTAAATGGTGATAAAACAAAAAGAGGAGGGACAGGTTACTTTAAAGATCACAACTAAAAAAGACATGATCAGAACAAGGAATCTGAGATATAGTAATAATAATCTTGCAATTTTTCTTCCTTTCCCTTAGGGTCCCCCTGGAAACCCAGGACCCCCTGGTCCTCCTGGTCCCCCCGGTCCTGGCATTGACATGTCTGCTTTCGCTGGTCTCGGTCAGACTGAAAAGGGCCCTGATCCCCTCAGGTACATGAGGGCCGACCAGGCTTCTGGTAACCTCCGTCAACATGATGCTGAGGTCGATGCCACACTCAAGAGTCTCAACAACCAGATTGAGAACATCCGCAGCCCGGAGGGATCCAAGAAGAACCCGGCTCGCACCTGCAGAGACCTGAAGCTTTGTCATCCCGACTGGAAGAGCGGTGAGTGACGTTTAATGAGTGAGTCCTCAAGACGAGAAGTTTCCGTACAATATTTTTATCATTATACAGTAAAAGCTATCAACTTATTATGTCACCAGAGATGAGACATAAAATGCTAAACCTTTTTTCCCTGCAGGAGAGTACTGGATTGATCCCAATCAGGGCTGCACTGTTGATGCAATCAAGGTCTTCTGCAACATGGAGACAGGGGAGTCCTGCGTCCGTGCTAAGCCTTCCAGCATCCCTCGCAAGAACTGGTGGTCCAGCAAGAGCAAGGACCTCAAACATGTCTGGTTTGGAGAGACAATGAATGGAGGACTCCATGTAAGCAGCACCCTGGTTTTTATTTATCAGATGAGCTAAAACACACACTCCTCTGTCTTCTATTAATGCTGTAATAAAACAGAGAGTGACAGACACATTATGCTATGGCATTTACACATAATGGCTTGATTTCTACATTTTCGTTGTTGTTTGTTGTTAATATTAATGCTTCTTGTCACTTTATCGTCCTCTGTGCAGTTCAGCTACGGTGATGACACCCTGGCACCAAACACTGCATCCATTCAGATGACCTTCCTGAGGCTGCTGTCCACTGAGGCTTCTCAAAACCTCACCTACCACTGTAAGAACAGCGTGGCCTACATGGATGCCTCAACAGGGAACCTGAAGAAGGCCGTGATCCTGCAGGGATCCAACGATGTAGAAATCAGAGCCGAGGGCAACAGTCGCTTCACTTACAGCGTGATAGAGGACGGCTGCACGGTAAGACTGGACAGAGTCAAGATGGACGTACAACATTTCAGTTAAACATGCATGCCACGAATCTTAGAACATTGTAAGAAATATGAGGGATGTTAAAACTGTTATAGAAAGAATCTGACTCTCTCTACTATTCACTGAACTCACCAAGAAATTTACATTTTCTGCAATTACAGAGCAAGTCATAGGTCATTTAACAGCCATTGTGTCTCTCTTCCCTCATGCAGAAACACACGGGACAGTGGGGCAAGACAATGATTGAGTACAGATCACAGAAGACCTCTCGTCTGCCCATTGTGGACATTGCCCCCATGGATATTGGTGGTGCAAATCAGGAGTTTGGAGTTGAAGTTGGTTCGGTCTGCTTCTTGTAAGGAACGAGGGATCGAAAAGAGAAAGAAGTGGAGATTTGACAAAATAAAATGAAATGAAAGAGGTGCACACTTTAGATCATAGAGGAGAGAGAAAGAGTGAAAAATAAATATCGAGACACTTTTTTAAATGGGACTTTTTTTCTAAGTAAAAGTGCGTAGGATAACTGCACTGATTGGCACCACATCTGTGAATCATCCAGCATTGCATCCAGACAACCGCCCCTATGGACAGTCGGCATTTACCAAAAGCCCCACTTCCCACCACTGAACAGCAATCCAGCTACCCCACCCCATAAACAGGAAGGAGGAAGTATGAGGAGAGGGCAGGAACATACCAGGGAACAAAAGAGAGAAAGATGTGTTGGTGTTATTTATTTATTGTTTAAGTTTGGGTCCCAGGTGTGATAGGACGGAGTTTTTGCTAAGTATTAAAAATCCCACTTACACATTATTTAAAAGAAACCTGATCTATCAGCTTCCTCTCTTACTTCCTCTTTTGTAATCACCCCATCACTCATGTACCATATCCACTACAGCATATATGTCTTTGAAACCAAAAAATCTAGCTTCATAGAAAGTGCAGGTTTTCCTATTTCTACCACCAGTGTGTATCAAAACGTTACTGTGTATTATAATAAAGATCAATGGTGCTATTGTTGTAAAACAGTCTATTTTTTAAAAATCAGGTACTCACAAGCAGTGACTTATATATATATATATATATATATATATATATATATATATACACAGTATATATATATGTGTGTGTGTATGTATGTACGTATATATGTATATATATATATATATATATATATATATATATATATATATATACACACAGTATATATATATGTGTGTGTGTATGTATGTACGTATATATGTATATGTATATATAACTGTGGAGTGTGTATACACAAACATATATATAGACAGTTTCTTAGAGTATCTCACCCGGGGACTTCAGGGTGATAAATGTGCCTGCCTCACCCCACCTTCCTGCTTCTCCCCCATCCACCCCACCTCCCCATATGTAAACAACTGTGACCATGAGCCACGACGAATTTATACCATCAAGGAATATTTAATTTGGAATTAAACCCTGATTTAGTTTTTATATTCTAAAGCTACCTCACACTAAAAAATATCCTCCAAAATTTAGGCTAAGCCCATTTACTCCCTGATTCTTTGTGTATGAATTCCCATATTTTAATTATCTGTCTGACCGTTGGTCATGAAACCCCAGTCTGCTGTCCCCCACTCCTACCCCACCCCATTTGCTGTTACCTTTGACGGCTCCACCTCTCTCAACTTCCTCCCATCATTCCCCTCTTGCAGGATGTGTCCTCTGCGTCGGCTTACACACTTCACTCACACACACACACAGTAGAACAGATTCGGGTGTGGTCTGCTTGTTCTACAGCCAGCGCAGGGACCTCATTTTGTGTGAGGTTGTGTATATTTTTTATTATTAATAATAGTACTATTATTAATAATAATAGAATTATATTATAATGGTCATGACTTGTTTTTGTTACGTTTTAATTAATGTAAATTGGAAATAAAATACGATAACAAGTGAAAGGCTTTGCTTTTTATTTCAATCCTGTTTTGTTCTCCCTCATGCTAAAATATCTGGGGTAGTGGCTTTGACTCATCCCCCAAAGAAATTTCCTACATGAAGTCACACCAAACATGTCACTGTTCCCGGTTCCCACTGTGTGATAGTGCAAGCGATATATTTCCAGGGGGAGAAACACATCAGATTTCAAGAAAAAGCAGTGGAGAAATGGATGACTGCCGTGTCATTCTGATTGAGTTTGATGACTTGTGGAATAAAAAAACTAATAAAACTTGAAAAGGGAGGTGGTAGCAAACAAATTACATGGGTTAAAATGGTTTTAAAATGATTACCTTTGGTTAAATCACAGAACAACAGATCGCAGAAATGCTGCCAAGTATGATCAGTTTTTTGTGTGGATTTACAATGTTTTTCGATATAGTTTCATTCTTGTACTTTTCATTTTTGTGCTTTTTTCGAATGACAGGAGCAAATAAATGTTGGAATATTTGTATGAATAAAGTAAAACGGTGTTCTTGCATTCCTATGTATATTATTTTTATATTATTTAATAACAATGATAATAATAAGAATTATAATGACAAAGCACTTACAGAAAAACTTGCTTCTTGAGTTTTGAATTATCTGCATCCCTGGACCATAATGACCCAAAAGGTAATTACAGACAGTATTGACACTCAGGACACTGAACTCTGGCACAAAATTGAATGACAAGTGATGAACACATAACATTCATGAAATATGTTGCTACATCAACAGTGCTATACATTTATACACAGACAATGAGCCTGTCGAATATCTCTCCCTTTAGCCTGTGCTCTACCAACAAAGTTCTTTCGTGGACCAGCTGCCAACCGCAGTCATCCAGTTTAACTTCTTCTAGTTCTTACTCACAGAATGTCTTCCTCTTGAATAACGATACAGGATTTCACTATAATTTACACACAACACACATACAGTATATTCAGCAGGATACACAGAGAAGTGTTCCACTTAAGGTGTTATGGTAACTTCATATAACCACGTAACCTTTGAATCCATATGTTTGTGCTGGCATGACACTGAGTTATGTTGTTTTACATCAATTTTAGAGTTGTACAAAGGTTTAAATGTGTGTCTGAGTAGAGCAAAAATTACTTGATCTGATTTAGAGTTTGTATTTTCCTCATTTCTAAGGTGTCTTGAACACAGCACTAATGCTAGGGGATTACGTGCTAAGGTTACCACAATGACAACATGCTATAGCATTGTCCTATTACAGTTGTATGTTGGGTATGTGTCAAAAATAATTTCCAAAGAAATACTATTACAATACACAGTACGTAGGATAACATTGATGTTTGTACCAAATTTAATCACAATCCTTCAGGTGATAACTAGAGCTATACTGGTAGCACGGCTAAATCCATATTATTGAACCTGAAGTTTTCCACCAAATTAGTTTGTTATCCCTTAAAGTAAATATATTTTGAATGACCAATAGTTTGCAAGAATATGACATTAAAAGAAACTGAGGAAAGATTAACCTAATTATCTGTAGAAGTAAATGTTGTCTGCCGTAACATCCAGTCAACAAACGCTCATTTGCATCCTGAGCACCAGGCTATAAAAACTGATTCTGCCCATTACACACAGACGCTTTAAGACCTTCTATTTAGTGAAGAATTACAAATACTCACAAACATGATACACCCATTCTTAACAGAATTATGCTCTCCAGCTACTTCTGCATTCAATATGATTACAATTAATTCCAATTAAATTTAAAACATGTCTGTTGATGTCAAGGAGTAGAATATCAATTAAACTGTTTTTGAATATTCTAATAATGCTTTAAAAGATCTCAGTAATGATACAGCCAATATAGAACAATATGGGAGAATCATACACAGTATTTGTATGGAGCAATCAGTGGAAGGCAGATTGAAAAGCACTCAAAACATTAATTCAAGCTTAATCAACCTTCCCTCAAGATAAGATCTATAGTAATCAAATTTATATCATAATAAACTATATAAATAAACTCCAGGAATTTAGAGTATTCCTGGAACAGTCGGGAATAACCGTCGGTAGCTGTCCAGATATGTTCGAGGTGTTTGTTTGCTGCTGCTTGGGTATGAAATATGTCACCTCCAACTCAAACGATTTTCTGAGAGTGAATGTAATCCAGCGGGTTTTGTGATTGTGTATGGGGAAAGGCTTTGAATTGCATCCATGCAATATCAGTGTTGTCAAAGTAAAAGCCATAACAATGAAAAGGAACACCACGGACGCGCACACACACACACACATCATGAACACTCTAGCTGATTAAATCTCAAGGGTCAGTTGGTCAAACTCTTCTAATTAGAGCTTAAGGAAAGACAAAAGACGACAGCATGAGGTTTGATGGGACAAGAAAAAGAAAGGAAATAGATGGAAAAGTGGCTTTCAGGGTCCTAAAGTTTGTAAAATATAAACAATCATTCTTTTTCCATTATTTTATTCTACAGTATAGTCTTATTTTCAGTTTGGACTCTGTATATAATGAGTAAACCAACAAAAACATTAGTTTCTAAAAGAAGAAAAAGAAAAAGAAAAACAGGAAGAAATAAAATGTATAATAATATACAGAAACATGTTGGGGGTTGCAGCAGAAAGGTCGCAAAAATATTCATTGTTATGCACACCATCCTATAATCGCCTCACATGTACTCCATAAAGATTTTTATCAGCTTCTCTCAGTATTTCAGAACCCAGTACTCAGAGTATCTGTCTCTGTGGGAGTCTTGTGTGGGCTTGGCAAGCTCTTCAGGTATTCCAAATGGCGTCGGGCCTCGGCCTGGTTTTGTCTCACATAATACACTACATACACAATGACCATAAAGAACCATATAAACATTGTCACCAGCATTGCCACATCAGTGGTTTTTCTCTGCATGCTGCAGAAGTTCACCCCAGAATCCAACAACTTCACCAGGGGTTGTCCTGCGTGCTCACCCTGTGACCCCGGGTCATCCCACCTGCTCCCCTCGCCCACTCCCCGCACAGAACTCTCACAGATGATCCCATTTACTGTCTCGGGCTCCAGGTTAAGAGTCTCCATCAGCTCCTGAAGAATGCAGTCGCAGTGCCAGGGGTTGTGGTAGAGCCGTGTCTTTGCACGAGTTGAGCCAAACTCCTCCCTGCTGGCCTGCCTTAGCTGATTATGGGAAAGGTCCAGCAGGCGTAGCTCGGGCCCCAAATGCCGCAGGGCCCCCGAGGCCAGCGAGTCAATGCGGTTGTGGGACAGGTCAAGATCCTGTAGGTGGACGAGATCTTTGAAGGCACTCTCTGGAATGTTACGGATGTAGTTGCGTTCCAGGTGGAGCGAGACAGTTTCTGGTGGGATCCCCTCTGGGATCTCCCGCAACCCGGCATCGGAACACTGAACTGTGGCTGTGTCCCAGGCACAGTGGCAGCTCTCTGGGCACTGGGAGGAAGTTTGGCCCCACAGGTCGGCAAACAAGAGCAAGAGGCACAGCCACGAACAAAGATTGGCTCCTTTACCTCCCCATCTTCCTCTGCTGGTACATCTGTCCTCACACCAGCCAGTGCACATCGCCTCACCATAGTCCCCTGACATACAACAGGTCCCAGTCAGACACCACTCACGATCACACCAGGGGAACCTGAATGAGTGAGAGAAAAAAAAGGTGTTTAAAAGATGACTTACCCTTTGTCTGCCTTCCTGCTCACCCTTTAAATGTGATCAAACAGTGTCAGAGGTGAGCCGTGAGGTTGTTAGGAGGTGGAGGAGCAGGACACAAAAAGTCATAGGGTAAAGACAGGATAACGAAATGGGTTTGGGCTATTTAATCTGGTAAAATCTGCATGGAGAGACGCTGAAATGCAAAAGCACCAAAGCAAAAGGAAAACACGTTCTGTGAAAAAAAACAACAACAAAAAAAACATCCCTTGGTATTCACTACAGCAACTGTAGCTAAATTAATACAGGCTGAAAAATCATCCATTTTTGTAATAAAAGGAAATTAATCATAATACATGATGAGCCACGGTCCTCTCACTGTTTTCCCCCAGATCAAATTCACGACCAAAGAAGCAAAGCATCAAATTACGGTCATCATTGCATGTTAATCCAATTGATTCCCTTTATTTTTCTCTCATAAAGTCATGGCCCCTTTATCATAATCCATAAGTATCAGAGGTGGAAGGTTGCATTGTAGGGCTGGAGGTTCGACGGGGGTGTGATCAATACCCCAAGTATTGCCTGCTGCACTATTAACAGCATGAACATCAATCCTACCTGCATGTGTCCCACCTTGTCAATAACTGACAGGACTAGAAAAATACACACCTGAGGTGTTCACATCCGCACACCACTGCTGCATTACAGGACATTTTTTTCACTGGAGAATACCAATGTGTGTGTTTGTGGAATTCATTTAGAGCCACTTAGACCTCATCTACTTGTGTGTGTGTGTGACTTTTTATCTGTGCTCCTCTGAAAACGGTGTGTGTTTGTCTGGACAATCTAATCAGTTTCCAGAACATTCTGATTCAGGATGATGCCTTTGTTCCAAAACAGAAAGAAAAAGACACAGAATGTGATTAGAGGACCCCCCCCCTCCCACACACACACACACACACACACACACACAACTCCATCTGACACTGTCCTGGGTTCAGTTGATTAGGCCAATACTGACTACCTTGATGGACAGACAGCTCACTGATGTCCGTGACCCAGAGTGGAGGTGAGCGTGGAGTTTTCCACTCCATTACACGACCAGCCGTGAACGTATGCTGCTGAATGTAGATGCATGCAAATCCCCAATTAACAAAAATAACCATCTGCTGCATGCTTATGAATGGAAATTAAAATACAGATGGCTTTCTGATTACAGTTGATGGATTCGGTTTCCACTTAGATTAAATTAAAAAATTGCAGAAACCACAGCGTGGTGTTTCATCACGATAAGTTGCGTGGAAGTCGTGAAATTTAAGGGGAAAATAAAATCTAGACGATGAAATAATAGAATCTGAGTGAATCAATCAACTCCACATTTGGAAGGTAACACAAGGATGCTTTTTTTCCCCCTTCCTCATAATAAAAACGCGTCATTATTTGTAACTTTTAGTTGTGAGAGGAGTTTAAAAGAAGCTTTCTCTACCTTAGATTTAATTAAAAGATGACCACAACGTGGAACAACAACGGATACAACACAACTCACAATTAGTCACGTTATTATTTCAGAAGTAAATGGCTGTCAAATTTACGCACGGCTTACCTGTCAAATGGTTTCTTGTGAACTTTGATGTCTGGACGGCAGATTCTTTCGTTCTTCTTTTTAAAAATCAGTTTGCAGGTTTTCCTCGGGTTTCCCCCGGCAGCATGTTGAACATCATCAGCGCCTTCCTCTCCAGTGAGAACACACGGGTGGGAAAATTACACGAGTGACGCCCGGAGTTGGTGCGTGTGGTTTGTATCCTGCGGTCGGTTTCAGTCCAACCAAGATATAATGATGACCCCCCCCGCCCCCATCACCATCCCCATCCCCATCCCCGCCCCCATCCCCATCACCACCCCCATCCCCATCCCCACCTCCGCCCCCATCCCCATCCCCGCCCTCCCTCTGTGCGCGCGTGTGCAACAAAGTCAAACACGGGCGGTGGGAGGTGTGCCACTCCTCCCGCTCCCACCCCATAGATGGCATCAAGACACCCCCTCCATGTGAGGTATTAAATCAGTTTCCTTTAAGTTATAATTAGATTCTGAAAATAATTTCTTCCTGCAAAGTATGATTGAGTCACACTCAAGAGAAACACAGGTGGATAAAGTTAAAATAGGATCTCAAAGCGATGTAGACGAGACAGTCAGAGACTGCAACATCCCGCCACACCCCTGAATTCAACATTTTACCCTGACCTAGACATTTTTGTGCCTCTGGCTTCTGAAAAAGTTGCTTTTCGTTTTGTGATTAAACAAAACAAATCGGGTTTCAGACACATGTCTGAAACCCGATTATATCTCATCGGGTTTCAAACATGTGTACCTAAAGAGGTACAGTGCGCTGTTGTTCCTCGCAGTTAATGAGTTCGAGGTACCACACGCTATTAATGAATTCCACGATAGAGCAACGTACTATTTATCTCATTATTTACGGTAATTTAAATGTTTATGAACCCTCCCCATACCGATATTAAACCACCTTCTATCTGTTTTACCTTTTCCTACACTCTTATCGACTGTTTAAAGCACCTTTGTGTCTCACAGATGTCCGAGACTCACAGAACGTAGCACACTTCAGCCAATAGAATGCATTTACGTGACTGCTTTCCAAAAATCCATGAGTACAACAGGTGAAATTTGACCTTGACCTAGTTTTCTCAAAGTCAAGGTCATCATCTTATTTACATTCCCTTTGCTGCCCGAGTAATGTGCTTTTTGTTTAATGTTTCTATCTGCAACAGTTGTGAAGATATTTGGTGGACAATAGATATAGTACCTAAGGCACCGATGAGAGTCTGTGGAGTTTAAGTGAGTGATGGCCTCCTTCTAGAGGTAAGATCTTAAGATCCAAGCCCGACCTGGCCCAAACGTTTTTAATAAATATATATTTATGTATTATGTATCTCAAACGATCTATGGATATTAAACTAAGGAATACCCTTATAAAATAAATTATTTAGGTAAAACAGAGGCGCTGTATTAGAAACATCCATCTACAATACCTGCTCAGTTCCCTCCGTGCGTCAGCTGTATCTTCTCCTGTCACTTGCCTCTACTGAAAGTAGAGGTAAGATCTTACCTCTACTGAAAGTAGAGGTAAGATCTTAAGCCCGAATCCAAGCCCGACCCGGCCCGGCTCAAAATGTCAATAATTACGTTCAGGTCGGGTCGGGCTTTGATACCCTCTGGCTCGGGCCGGGTTGGGCTTTAATACCCGTGGGCTCGTTTCGGGTCGGGCTGGATTTTTTAGGCCCGATCTTACCTCTACCTCCTTCAGGATGTCAAGTGGGCGCTCTCTTTCACTGATGTTTCGCTGATTGACCCACAACACCTCCAGATGATTCAGCAGTGATTCCCAGCATCCTAGGTTCACTCTCTAGATGCCATCAGCTCACTTGAAGGCCCAGGTCGGATCCTTTCTTTTCATCGACAGCCACTGGCTCCCCTTCTTGGCAGCCTTAAAGAGGTCGTTGACTCCCTGCCTGTGGGCCTTCCCTCGCACTCCCATCTCTCTGAGTAGCCTGAATGTTGAGGTGGCTACAAATCCTCTGCAGTCTACCTCCACTGGGCGTAGCATCGCTTTCCAGCCTTGTTGTTGTGCATCCACAGCAAGGTCAGCATACCTCAGCTTCTTCCGCTCATAAGCCTCCTCCACTGCACCCTCCCAAGGTACCGTGAGCTCTATGATGTAGACAAGCTTGAGCGAGGTTGACCACAGAACAAGGTCCGGACGCAGGTTGGTGGATGCTATCTCAGGCGGGAAGCAGAGTTTTTTGTCCTGGTCTGCCAGCAGCTTCCAGTCTCATGCTTTGCCCAGCTGTGCAACATCAGTTCTTATGGTGGCGTTCCTGGCCTGTCCATCTTGGATGGTGTTGGGTGCCAACGGGACAGGGGAGGAAGGGCATTCACAGCTATGTGTTGACCCTCCAGCACCACTGAAAGACACCTTTGCTCCTGGTTGTGCCACCAGATGTATCGGCCCTGGGTGAGGCTGGTCCTACATCCCACCAAGATATGTCTCAATGTTCTCGGACTTGGGCTAGAGGTTGTGAGGGACTGAGCCAAAGGCATTCGCGGGGTCCAGGAATACCAAAAGGAGATCTTTTCCCTCCTTCTTGGCAACCTTTATGATGCCAGATGACACTAGCATGTTCCACACACCCTGAGAAGCCTGAGATGCCTACTTTCTGGATTGACGTGTTAATCATGTTGTTTCCTTGCAGGTATACTGCCAGCCAATGAGCAACCACACTGAAGAAGATTTTTCCTTCAACATTTAAAAGGCTGATCTAGCAGAACTGGCCAATCTCAGAACCGTCCTTTTCGTTGGGGATAAGGATCCCTCCAGATCTCCGCCATGACGTTGGTATCTCCTTCTTTTACCACACAACTTTCATCAGTTTTCAAAGGAATTGTAGGACATCTGGTGTGTTTTTGTATAGCCTATAAGGGACTCCATTGGGGCCTGGAGCTGATGTGTTCCTTGCTCCACACACAGTTTTGTCCACTTTGCTCCACTTAGGTGGACCGACTTCTAGCTCATACTTTGGTGGACTGAGTGGTGGCATGTCAGATGGGAGTGCAACCTCTTCCTGGTGTCGGTCATCTGTACAATACTGTCTCAGATGTTCTTCCAAGTTGGCCTTTGACACTTAGAGACTTCCACTCTTCTTTGTGAAAAGACTTTTCACAAATTTGAACGGGTCTTTGTAGAAGCTTGTTCTTGCTTGCTCCTTCCTCCTACGTTTCTTCATGAGGTTTTCAGCTCTCCTCAGTGTTGCAAGCCTGTTCTGGGTCTCTTCCTGGAGCAGGTTTATTCCTTTCTCCTCCTCTGTAGCCTTCTGCGATTGCTTTTTCAGCTGCCTCCTTTCTTTGACTAGGTGGTCCATTTCTATCTACCATCTGGACTTGATGGGACTTGATGGAGTAGACCGCTTACCTTCAGCCACTGTGAATGCGCTGCTCCATAGACATAGATTAGGTTTCCCATTCCCTCTAACTTCTTCACGATGGTGCCTTTCATCCCTTTTTAAGATGTTGAAGTGTTGACCTCCTTCCACAGCGACCTCTCGCAGGATTTTGTCCAGTTGACTAATGGTCTTCCCCCCAGTATCTTCTTCTCTGCTGTTGGACGTGATGCGTTGGATTCAGGTTGCTGTCCTACGCCTTGTTCTTTAATTAATCACTCCTATTGTTTCCAGTTTTAGAGTATTGAAGGTCAAGTGGAAACATCCCTCATCTGTCACTGTAGAAAAACCTCAAAATGTGGATACAACATAATCTGCAACAAGTGTAAAGATTTCTTTCAACACACAGCCAATTAGGTTTCCACATGCATACAAATGCACGTATGAATTTATAAACAGATGAGAGGTCAAACAACCTTGAGACCCATCCACTACCAGTGCTGCTAATTTCCATATAAATAGTTTGATTATGTAGTCTCCACTCAAACACACACTGTGACACAAACAGCACCTGTAGATGGAAAGTGTTACTTGTGGAGGTTCACTTTTGCGTCGAGAACCCTGCTTTCTCTTTTTTTTAGAAAGAATATCTGCCGATCTACAGATAATTCCTCGGGGGGAAAGTATTCAGTGACAGTTGTGATGGACACTCATTTCCCTGTCTCCCCAGCCTGTTCTGTTCCCAACTACCGGCTGCAAAATATGACAACTCCACACTTGACATATAATACAGAATGCTGCAAGTGTAATGAAGTTTTTCCTTACAGCTGTTTGTTAATATTTTGCACACGATGATTGATTATCTCCATAGTGGCACAACTCTGAGTTACACACAGGAAGAAAATTGCAGCTTTTTAGATATTATAAGGTGGAAAATGAGAAAACACAAGAGAAAAATATATTCCACGCTGTTTTTTCAGGAACTGAGCTTTGACTGAATGGCATGATGGTGTGTGAGGGTTCAGCCGGCAGCCAGAAAAAAATAGAAGTAAAAAAGAACTGATTTGAAGAAAGTTGCTGTGCGGTGACTAGTCGGGATGTTCTCCAGGGAACATTCTGAAAGATTTACATGATTAGAATGTTTGTTGATGACATTGTGAACTCAACTGTAAAAGTGAATCCTAGTCAAGTTTCACTAAAAAAACCTCATTCATCCATTCATCCATCCATCCATTTTCTGCCACTGTATCCGCCGTAGCGGGTCACGGGGAGCTGGAGCCTATCCCAGCTGGCATAGGGCGTGAGGCAGGGGACTACACACAAAGACAGACAAACACACACACACACACACACACTCTCTCTCTCCTACGGGCAATTTGGGACTAGCCAATCAACCTGAAGCGCATGTTTTTTGGAGGTGGGAGGAAGCCAGAGAACCCGGAGAGAACCCACGCATACACAGGGAGAACATGCAAACTCCGCACAGAGCGGGACTCAAACCCGGAACCACCGTGTTGTGAGGCAACAGCGCTACCCACTGCGCCACCGTGCAATTTTGCAAATTGATAAAAACAGTTGAAAGTATCTGAGTTTGTAAGACAGAGTGCATGCATGGTTTATTATCTGTGTCATGACAAGAAGAATGAGGACCATGAAATACATGTCCTGGCTGCATGGTGAATACGGCTGATGGAATGGTGGAGAGACGCACACACAAAAGCAGCAGAGCATTTCTTATACCTATCCTGTCATTCTCGTGGGATTGAATCCACTAAAAACAGGTCAGGCGGGGGCAGGTGTTCTGCTGAGGCTCTCAGTACCCATTTTTCCACAGTGTGGCCAACTGGGACTTACCAGGGCTGGAGATGTCTAAAAGTGCTTACAACCAGGCCTCAGCACAGGTCTGGTTTGTTGCTGTGTTGTTAGAAACCACACCGCACATGGAAAATCATCTGTGCTGACAAAACAAATTATTAAAAATGCTGCTTTGTAGGTACTTAGCTGACAGGAGAGGACATAGTGCTGGCAAGTGCATCAGGTCCTGCAGGAGGAAAAACAAGATCATTGGCTTAAAACAGAAAAAGTCAGGGAAAAGCTTTTGAGAACACCTTAAATGGCAAAATAGTCATCTAATGATTTCCAGCAAACATGCAAGCACACCTGATCATGAATAAGCCTAAATCTGTGCATGCAGGAGTAAAGTAGAAGCTGGAAACTCGAATCAATACATATTAAACTACAAGTGATATTTTTTCTACCCTCACTTTGATGTTCCTTTCAAAGTGATTGCAATTAGATCACGGCGGTGAGCGGGCATGTCTCCTCCTTCAGTGGGGTATACACTGGAAAAAGAGGATCATCTCCTGTATCTCCCAAAACAGCTTAATGCCGGTTGGCAGAGATTACAGCATGAACCATGTGACTGTAAAAGGCAGTCACAAATGTGTATGGATTAGATTGAGAGGTTGGCGAAGGTCCAGGGCAAAAGAGCCGAGCAATAATACTAAAATGCGTGTTTGTCTGTGTGTGTGTGTGTGTGTGTGTGTGTGTGTGTGTGTGTGTGTGTGTGTCAGAGGAGTGCAAAATTATATGCAAGTGAAAGTGTACCTTACTGAGGCTATTAAAAACAGCAGTGCTCGCTCAGCTAAACGGGAAACAATAAATCAGCAGTTTACACTTGAGACTTTATACAGTAAAGGTTAGCTGTATCATTCTGACAGTGTTTTCTGTGAAAACTAACTTAAAGAGAATAAATGTGTTTTAGAGGAGGATTCTCTAAGAACATTAAAATGTCTGTTACAATTGAAAGAGAGACAAAAAAGCCAACGGGTGACAAACAAGATGATAAAATGTGCTTAGCACTGAGGAACTAACAGTCTGCAGCAGTGAACCCGATCAATGATAAATGAGAGAAGACAAGCCAACATTAGCATCTGTATGTAACAGCATATGAAATATTTCTCTGCTGTGGAGTAAACAAAACAAAAAAAAGCATGCCGGCATGCCGATGGAACTGCTCTACGTTACTTAGGATGGAGAGAAGCAAAAGGGCCGCCGTGTGTACGAGGAATAACAGGCAGAAAAAGGAGGAAGAAATTCTGAGGCATTAATGAGAAAATTCAAAACACATCCCCCAAATTTATTAGAGGAAATTGACTGTGCAGCTCATCCAACTGCCAGTAACCTTGTCATGACACTGGCTGCTATAAAGAGCTCCTCTTTGTGGTGTTTGAAAATTAAATTTATCAGAATTAATCAAGGCTTCATTATTAATGCTTTGATGTTAGAACCAGGTGGAAGTAGCCCATCTCTCTTTGAAGTGCTACATTCAATGTCAGCACACTGGGAATTAAAGGATGAACCAATGTCCGGTGTCTACAAACGATGACCCTTGAATGGTAAGATTGGTTTTCACAGGGTTTGAAGATGCTGATGGGTCAGATTGTCTACATCAGATTTCTATGACAGAACAAAAATAAAGAAATATGAGCCATATTTTTGATATTTTTTTTATAATTCAAAAACAGAAAAATATTCATAGGAACAGGCAGAGGACAAAAAGCCAAATATGAGCCAACATGATTAAGACTGGGTCTGTGTTGGAATACACTGTAGGAATACAGGGATCTGGTCCAATATTATCTGGTTGTTATTTCCATACAGTCTCCATTCAGAAAAAAACATTAACCCTGTCTGAAATTAACAAAACTGCAGGCTAGCACACTAACATTTCATTCCTTGTTCTAACCCTCTTTAAAAGCTGAACCCCAGAACAAAATGCTTTTCCTGGGTATCCTCTCCCTTCAGCTGCTTCCATTTGTAGGTGACTGAGCAGCAGCTTGCAGGGTCCTCCTTGCCATCTCCAGGGCTCCTTCCTGAGTCTGATTTCCGCCAATAAAGCCTCCAGCGTGGACAAAGATGCAGCCCTTGATCCCGCTGAGCTCTGATAGGGCTTCATCGCGAACGCCGCACCACTTTTCTAGCAAGGACAGCCTAGTACAGGGAGACAGAAGGGAAAGTTGGCTGGTGGCAGATGGACACCACGTGGTCAGTTGCTCACTTCCTGTTGACACATTGCTTCTTGCAGAACACATTGTGCCGTACATGGCTGCGTGACCAGAAAAACAACAATTGCTTTGACCAGCTCCGGACTGAAGAAAAATGTCAACAAAATATTAAACTCACTGTAAGCTCGAACAATTAGACAAAGTACAATAAAGTATGCAGCTTCTAAAATGTCAATATATGTCTTATATGATAAACTGAGTAATATTAGAGCTGCTTATGGGGCTCATGTCGACTTGGGCTGTGTTTTAATTGCACTCCTTCAGTCAATAGCAAAAAAATAGTGATAATGAAAACAGCAAATACTTTCAGCGCTAACATGTGAATCAAACCATGATATTGTAGTTGATCCTATTTATGTCAGGACTGCAATGTGTTTCACACATGGCACCACAACAATCCACCGTAGTCATCAGACCAATAAAAGTCTGTCTCATTCTCCTCCAGTGCTGTGGAAAATCACAGATTGGCGCAGTAGTTGAGGAGGCCACACAATGAGTCAACCGGCAAGTGTTCAACATGAGGAGAAGATTGGCTGTCGGAGGGTTTACGATCTAACATCGACAGAGTGTCTCTGATTCGTGATTCGCAGTCTGAAAATTCATAAAAATGCAAAGCAGCTCATTCACCCCTTTGCTGGATTGAGCGCACACCTCTGTCCATTATGTCAGACAAAGCACTAGTTCTCTTTCGGGTGTGCTCCCTTGATAGAGGTTACCATCTCTATTATTTGAGACTGCTCTTGTCTTTATATGGTTTTATATATTTAAATATTAGATTTCTCTCAGAATTTGCTTAAATTGTAGTTCATCATTACATTGCTCACCTCTAACCCCTCCAACGCTTATGATACAGACTTTAAAAACCTAAAAACCTGATTAAATCCACTCACAACTTCATATTTAATTTTTTTAAAAATGTGACGTTAACTTCCAGCTCAACATTGTCTTTTTCACAGGACTGGTAAGTTACACAACTCAGGAGTCTAATTTGGAAGACATGAAGAGACGCAGTTATCAAGCACAACTGCAATTTTGAATCAGGATAGGGTTTTGACTTGTCTTCTGTTGGAAGGGCATCATTTCTAGACGCATTTCCTTCAGAATATAAGCCATTCTCCAAAACCATCGGAGTCAGAGGATGATGTGCTTCACAAGCTCATTAGTGACCCATAAGAGCCAATAATTCACCGAAGCTCATCGTCCTTCTTCGGGTCTGCTCTCCATGCCATTACCTCAGGTCTACACAATCGTATACTTATTAAAGCTGTCATACAACAACATGGGGAGGGAAGCACGGCAAACCCATAATCCCTGTTAAATGAATCAGACAATCGATAGCTCCACAGTATGGCTGGAAAACCAGCTCAGTGGGAAAGGTCAACGGGGCTGGTAATGAGGGAAGGAGTAGGAGGAGGATGACTTGTTGTTGTGACAGGCCAGGAAGCTCTGATTCTCAAGATGACCCGTCTAAAAATAAGCCAGCAATTAGCAAATTAACGAGATAGATACTGGGAATTACGCTTCATTAGAAGAAAAAAAGATTTCTCAGGATTAGACATGCAGAGATAACAGGTCATTAAAACACAAAATAAATCAACAGCATGTGTTTAGGGTTACAGCACAGAACTTCCACCTTCTGTTCAGTTTTCGTTTGCAAGACAACAAGAGATATCCTTCCTGCAGCGGCCGTGAATCCTCCTGCACTGCACATTTTAGACTTCACAATATTTTTCCATTTCAACACAACGTTGGTGGTTTAGACAACTGATATGAACAGAGGGCTGAGGAGGGGAAAAAAACCTTCCAATATAATATTGTTGTTTTTTAATTTCATTGTACTAATTTAGTCTCACTGCAATTTTAATCTGACATTTTGACCTCATCAAGTCACATTTAACTGCAATTCTGTTACAATTATGTCGCTGATTAGATGTACACATTTAAATAATGGACAAATTATCTGAATGCATTTTTAAGTAAAATATGAATTTTTAACTTCAGTTTGTAATGATGTTATTGTTTGCTGCTTTTCCTCCACTCATATCATAATCAATTGGATATTTTTTGGATTACTTGCCAGACACCTGATGATGTTACACAAAGCTGAACATTTTGATGTTTTTTTTTTCCACATCTCTTTTTTGATCGGTAAAAATAAACAATTACATTTTAAACAATGATCATAAGTTGTGGTCATAATGCAGAGACACAGGAGATGCCTGTGTCAGCAGCCAGTGTGGTTCAGAAACAGGAAAGTATATTCTCTGGTTCAGCTCTCACTGCAGGCGACAGGCTGTATAGGATTATCCTACACAGTCCATCTCCACAGAAGAATCGCTTCCACTGCTCTCTTCCGTCTCCTGTCTCACATTTCCTTAGTAATGCAATGCTGATAAAAATAGAACGGTTTTCCCACAGGTGCAGTAGCAGGGACACAGGTGATAACAACACCCCTTCGCAGAATTGGCACATACCCACTGTGAGGAAGCAGGCCACCCAGAGCAATAACCATCTGTAGTTGTGTTTTTGTAATCCAACTGACAAGCCATTGTTCCCATGCAGCACTAAACCTCATGTTTACATTACATTAAATCTTTGAAGCGCTCCACAACTACACACCAATTCCTGACTTCTTAGTTGAAAGCAGTGCCACCTGATGAGATTCTGCAGTAGGCTGGGAAAAAAGGTCTACAGGAGGGATGAGGTGACAGGTGTGAAAGGTTAGTGAGGGAGACGGGGCAGAGGATGGACGACGGGGGAGAAACAGGATTAATGTGGAAAAAAAACAAGAATGAGAGAAAAGGTAAAGAAATAGTAGCAGATTACTAAAAGGCAGAGACAGAAATATATAAAATAGGAGAATGAGGGGGACATACATGAAGAAAAGAAACACTAATGGGAGAGCCAAGAGGAAAGGGACCTCATCGAAAGTGTGAAAATAGAGCAGTCACTGGTAGCGTCAGAAGTGAATCAAAAAGCTATTCCCTTTCTGTGGCTGGACAGCCCACGGTGCATCATCAATAACGTGTCAAAGCCAAGATAGCAGCAGAAAGACAGATGTTGCCAAGGGAGTCGAGCCTTAGAGACCATCTGCAGCGGCTGTGACATCGAAAGCCAAAATGAGATGTCACATGTGTGACCAGCTGGCTTTAAATGGAGTCTAATCAAAAATCTATATTACAATCAGTATAATGTATGGAAACTATCTCATCAATGGAGAAGATCGGGCCAGAGAGATCACAGAAATAATGACTCTAAATTGTGGTTGGTAATTAGTGGCCATTATTTATCAGCATAAACACTGTATTTGTGGAATGTGAGTTGTGAATTAACAAAGAATGTTTTTGTAAATTTTAAATCAGTAATTAGGTCATTTAATTACAGTATATCCGACTGGCATCTACATCATAATTTACTCTTTTCTTCATTTGCTGTAATAAAACTGCAAATCACTTCTGCTCAACAAGCTTTTAACCCAAAAATAGGGCAGCTACAGGAAATTAGACAGATATTTCCTCTTGTCTTACAATCACAGGTGTAAGTGTCACATCTGTGTAATCAAGTGAACAGTTCAAGTGATCAGGGCTACGGTTTGGTGTTGTAGTACTCGGGAAATGGGCAGGTGAGATTTTATCTAACCAAATCCATTAAAATCCTTTTATCAAATCTTCCATATTTATAGTAATTGCCAAAATAATGAAAACTGTAGAACGTTAAATCACCTTTAGCTGGCTGATAAAACAGAAGAAGTAAAGACACAGTTTATTTGTGTTTCTGTTTGTTTTTTTAATTTCTAATCCGTGGTCACACCCTGGAACTGTGATCAAATTCTGTTAAAGGTCCCATATTATGCTTTTTTAATTGATGTCATTCAGCTGCCAGATGTCCAGCTACACTGTTTTTGAAATGTCTTGCCCTAAAGGGATCCGTGACCCTCAATATCTTTCATTGAATATTGATAAATTCTGTTCCGCTCTCAAAAGGTCTGTTTTAATGGGGAGTAGCTTTCAGCTCCCTATCTCCACCCCTCCCCCCTCTGAGCCTTCCCTCAGGGATACGGGATACGGGATAAAATAATGACACATACAACAATAAAAAGTGACAAATATAGCCCCCACCCCAGCCCCCATTCACACACACACACACACACACACACACACACACACACACACACACACACACACACACACACACACACACACACACACACACACACACACACACACACACACACACACACACACACACACACACACACACACACACACACACCTGACTGAAGCAGCAATAACTAGTTAGCCAAATGCTATCTGTGTGAGGAACTTTCAGTGTGTAGCTTTGAGGTAGGACATTACCACACAATGATACTGTAGCCTGAACAAACTCCCCCTCAGGGATTGCCATGCCCTTGGGCATGTCAACCAATGAATATCATCAATCACTCTGTCGAATCACAGAGCGGATTTGTGACATCACAAATACCACTCAAGCAAAATCCGATCGTTTTGATTCGGTCCGGGCCATCAATTCCTCAAACTCCAAATATCTGGAGTCTCACCAGTTTTGTACACCTTTCATTTTAGCTAAAACTTTCCTACCACACATCACACTTTTCTCCACCCGTTCCATCCTGCCTTTACATGCGTCATCACCTCTTTTCCGTACTCTCGATTGCTCTGGACTGTTGACTTAAAATCCTCCACTTTCTTGATCTTTTCTCCCTGTAACCTCACTCTTCCACCTGGGTCCCTTGTATTCACACACACATGTACTCTGTCTTACTCCGGCTAACCTTCATTCCTCTCCTTTCCAGGACAACCTCCACCTCTCAAGTCTCTCCTCCATCTCTCACTAGAGATCACAATGTCATCTGCAAACATCATAGTCCATGGAGAGTCCTGACTAACCTCGTCTGTCAGCCTGTCCATCACCATAGCGAATAAGAAGGGGCTCAGAGTTGATCCCTGATGCAGTCCCACCTCCACCTTAAACTCCTCTGTCACAGCACACCTCACCACTGTCTTACAGTCTTCATACATGTCCTGCACCACTCTAACATACTTCTTTGCCACTCCAGACTTCCTCATGCAATACCACAGTTATTCTCTGGGCACACTGTCATAAACTTTCTCCAGATCTACAAAATCACAATGCAGCTCCCTCTGGCCTTCTCTGTACTTCTCTATCAACATCCTCAAAGCACATAGTGCATCTGTAGTATTTTCTGCACTATAAGACACACTGGATTATAAAGCGCACCGGATTATAAGGCGCATATAATAACAAAAATTAAAATAGATTTTAAAAAATAGTGGCTGTAGTTGCGCTATCCGTCCACTAGCCAGAGCATTCATGACTGTGAGTACCTTTAATCAGCTGTAAACGTCCCTATTGTTATTTCAATGAAGCCATTCTAAAAAACCTGACATTAAAACTGGTTAAATTCATTACGAGTACACTCAGTTGGAACACGGCGGATTATTTCCTGATCTGAAGGTCGAAGCAGATAGTTAAGGTCCCACGTTCGTCTTTGTTTATTAATTAAATATTGTTTCAATCAATCGGTAGTCCAGTCGGAGGTGAGGTGCAGCTATTTGCTGCTTTGTGTCCTAAACAATTTTTTAACTAGTTTTTAAGGTCAGGCTGCTAATTTACTGGCAAATGTGATGCTGTTTTACTCCTAGAACTAACTTTAACGACAGAGTCTCACCGCCGTGAATCTCACAGCACGTCGCTGCAGACAGAATACACAAACCCAAATGCACCCCTCCGGCGCCCGCCCAGAGCTATCAACTACATTTGCAAATCAGTGCAGCACGCCAAGCACCTTTTTCTAGCAGTGACTCTGTTCTTGAAATTTCAGAAAAGGCTGGAAGTTCAGCTTTGAGGGTCTTTCATTCGCCTTTACGTAAGTTTCTCTGTGTGTTTCCGCAAACTAATAGAATGGACCGTCAGTAGATTACAGATTACAGCACAATTGCATTTTTTAGATCAATTAAGTTTAAAGTGGGTTATTCCGGGTGCTACAGTGGTTGGGAAATATTGAGATCAGTCAGTCAGTCAAACTTTATTAATAGAGTTGTTGAAAATTCCTTATGTTTTGCTACATTATCGTAGCCGGTCACCGGGGCTCTGCCCTGCTGTCAGACCATCAGGTCAGTGAGCGATGCCACTTCGGTGACGCCCCTTGACTACCATTGTTAGGGGGCATAGGCCCGAATACCTTGTGAGGGTGCCCCTGGTGGCGGGGTGCGGCATGACTGCCGGCCAGACTGCCGGCTTTTTTTCAGCAAACTTGTTTTTAACCAATACTAATATTAATCCATATATAAGGCGCATCGGATTATGAGGTGCACTACGGGATTATGAGAAAATTATAGGCTTTTAGGTGCGCCTTATAGTGCGGAAAATACTCTACTCTGTTTTGGCATGACACCATACTGGTGCTCACAAACGCTCACTTCTGCCCTTGGTCTAGCAGGGCTCGAAAGTAACTTTTTTTCTTGGTAGCACTGGTGCTCCCAAATTTAGCAGTTAGTAGCACCAGCAAAGACTTTAGGAGCACCTACCCAAAAGCAAGGCAGTGACGGCGCGATAGAGACCGCTCCGCCCATCTCCATTCCGCGCGCCTCTCTCCCTCGCCCAGGAGAGCAGCCGCAGTTGCGTTCTCATTGTTTCCTGGCAGGACCGCAGGAGCGCGGTCTCACAAAAAAGGGCACACCAGATTTTTTCCCCTAGTCGCACTGGTGCTCCCAAATATATTTAATAGTTGCACTGATAAAAATTTGGGCGCATATGCGACCAAAATGGGCGCAATTTCAAAATGGGCGCAATTTCAAGCCCTGTCTAGCTTCAATTACTCTTTCCCATAAGTTCATTGTATGGTTCACCAGCTTTATTCCTCTGTAGTTGCCACAACTCTGCACACCTCCGTTGTTCTTAAAAATGGGCACCAGCACACTTCTTCATTCCTCAGGCATCTTCTCACCATCTAAGATTCTGTTGAACAACCCAGTCAGAAACTCTACCACCACCTCTCCTAGACACTTCCATACCTCCACAGGTATATCATCAGGACCGACTGTCTTTCCACTCTTCATCCTCTTCAATGGTCTCCTCACTTCATCCTGACTAATCTTTGCTAATTCCTGGTCCACAACAGCCACCACTTCTAGTATTTGTTCTCTCTCACTTTCCTCATTCATCAACTCTTCAAATTACTCTATTTTCCCATTACACTACTGGCACCTGTCAATATGTCATCATAAGCCCCTTGTTTGGCCTTTGCTACCCCTACCTTACGCTGCATCTCCCTATACTCTTGTCTACTCTCCTCAGTCCTCTCAGTGTCCCACTTCTTCTTAGCAAACCTCTTTCTCTTTATACACTCCTGTACCTCCTCATTCCACCACCAAGTCTGCTTATCTACTTTCTTTCCAGATGACACACCAAGTACTCTCCTACCTGTCTCCCTGATCACATTAGCTGTAATTGTCCAGTTATCTGGAACCACCTCCTGACCACCAAGAGCCTGTCTTAACTCCTTCCTAAAAGTCATGCAACACTCTTCCTTTTTCAGCTTCCACCATTTCGTCCTCTGCTCTGCCTTTGCCCTCTTCATCTTCCTCACTACCAGAGTCATCCTACGCACCACCATCCTATGCTGTTTGGTTACACTCTCGCCTACCACTACTTTGCAGTCACTGATCTCTTTCAGATGACACCATCTACACAAGATGTAGTCTACCTGTGTGCTCTTAACTCCACTCTTATAGGTAACTCTATGTTCCTGCCTCTTCTGGAAGAAAGTATTCACTATAGCCATGACCATCCTTTTGCAAAGTCAACCACCATCTGTCCTTTGGAATTCCTCACCGGGATAACCAAACCTTCCAATCAGCTCCTCATCACCTCTGTTTGATTCACCAACATGTCCATTGAAGTCTGCACCAATGACAACTCTCTCACTTTATCAAAGTCCAACCAGAATTTCTTTTACTCCGCCAGCTTACATCCTACCTGTGCAGCATACCTACTAACAACATTGAACATTACACCTTCGATTTCTAGCTTTAGACTCATCACTATCTGACACTCCAGGACATTCATAACAAAATCCTCCTTCAAAATAACTCCGACTCCATTTCTTTTCCCATCTACGCCATGATAACAACTTGAACCCTACTCCTAAACTTCTAACCTTGCTACCTTTCCACCTGGTCTCCTGGCCACACAGTATGTCTCCCTTCCTCCTCTGCATCATGTCAACCAGCTCTCTACCTTTTCTTGTCATAGTTCCAACATTCAACGTCCCTATTCTCAGTCCTATACTCTTGGCGTTCCTCTTCTCTCTCTTTCAGCAAACACACTTTCCTCCTCTCCTTATTCGACCAACAGTAGTCCAATTTCCATTGGCACCCTGTAGGTGAACAGTATCGATGGCAGTCGTTGTTCACCCGGGCCTCGACCGATCCGGTATGGAAGTCATATATCTGATTCGAATGTTTGATTTGGCAAATGCTTTACGTCGGATGCCCTTCCTGACACGACCCTCTGCATATAAAATCCAAATACAACATAACAAACTGCAGTGTGTAACAGATTAAACTGAAAATGTGTTTTGTACAATAAACCTGAGGTACATTTTCCTGGCCATACGTCATACTGGTGGTATACTGGGATTTACGGCAGCAGTCAAGCAGCAGACCAATTACAGGACTCCAGTGGGGATGCTGATGACGTTATTAGAGAAACTCTGCCTGTCAGAGCACTGGAGGCTCCTCAGGTAAACAATTCCCCTTCAGTGGTGACAAATCCAAACTTGAAAAGTGTTAATCATCTGACTAACTCACACATCAGCTCTTGTTGTTTCTGTCATTATGCACTTACAAAACAAGAAGAGCAATGTGATTTCATGAGAATGGATGAGGGAGAGTTAGGAAAAAATGTATGCGTCTAAATGTATCTAAAGGTGTTGAAAAAAATAATAAAACCAAAAAACATAATGTAAAAGATCAGTTATAGCTGTAGATCGTGATTAAATTATATCATTTGATCATTTGATCTTTTGTACAGGAAAATTGATTGATTCATTGATCATTTGTATTCATTTGTATCATTTCATTTGTATCATTTGTATCATTTGTATTCATTGATCATTTGTAATTCATTGATCATTTGTACAGGAGTACAGGGAGATGCAGCGTAAGGTGAAGGTAGAGGTAGCAAAGGCCAAACAAGAAGCTTATGATGACTTGTATGCTAGGTTGGACAGTAAGGAGGGAGAGACTGATCTATACCGGTTGGCAAGACAGAGAGACAGAGATGGGAAGGACGTGCAGCAGGTTAGGGTGATTAAGGATAGGGATGGAAGTCTATTGACAGGTGCCAGTAGTGTGATGGGAAGATGGAAAGAGTACTTTGAAGAGTTGATGAACGTGGAAAATGAGAGAGAACAAAGACTAGAAGAGGTGACTGTTGTGGACCAGGATGTAGCAAAGATTAGTCAGGATGAAGTGAGGAGGGCATTGAAGAGGATGAAGAGTGGAAAGGCACTCGGTCCTGATGATATACCTGTAGAGGTATGGAAGTGTCTAGGAGAGGTGGCAGTAGGGTTTCTGACTGGGTTGTTCAACAGGATCTTAGATAGTGAGACGATGCCTGAGGAATGGAGAGTAGTGTGCTGGTGCCCATTTTTAAGAACAAGGGAGATGTGCAGAGTTGTGGCAACTACAGAGGAATAAAGCTGATGAGCCATACAATGAAGTTATGGGAGAGAGTAGTGGAAGCTAGACTAAGGGCAGAAGTGAGCATTTGTGAGCAGCAGTATGGTTTCATGCCAAAAAAGAGTACCACAGATGCAGTATTTGCTCTGAGGATGTTGATAGAGAAGTACAGAGAAGGCCAGAGGGAGCTGCATTGTGTTTTTGTAGATCTAGAGAAAGCTTATGACAGGGTGCCCAGAGAGGAACTGTGGTATTGTATGAGGAAGTCTGGAGTGGCAGAGAAGTATGTTAGAGCAGTGCAGGACATGTATGAGGACTGTAAGACAGTGGTGAGGTGTGCTGTAGGTGTGACAGAGGAGTTCAAGGTGGAGGTGGGACTGCATCAGGGATCAGCTCTGAGCCCTTCTTGTTCGCTATGGTGATGGACAGGCTGACAGACGAGGTTAGACAGGAATCACCATGGACTATGATGTTTGCAGATGACATTGTGATCTGCGGTGAGAGCAGGGAACAGGTGGAGGAGAAGCTAGAGAGGTGGAGGTTTGTCCTGGAAAGGAGAGGAATGAAGGTTAGCCGCAGTAAGACAGAGTACATGTGTGTGAATGAGAGGGACCCAAGTGGAAGAGTGAGGCTACAGGGAGAAGAGATCAAGAAGGTGGAGGATTTTAAGTACTGAGGGTCAACAGTCCAGAGCATTGGAGAGTGTGGAAAAGAGGTGAAGAAGCGTGTCCAGGCAGGATGGAACGGGTGGAGGAAAGTGTCAGGTGTGATGTGTGATAGAAGAGTTTCAGCTAAAATTAAAGGAAAGGTGTACAAAACTGTGGTGAGACCAGCGATGTTGTTTGGTCTAGAGACAGTGTCACTGAAGAAAAGACAGGAGAAAGAGCTGGAGGTAGCAGAGATGAAGATGCTGAGGTTCTCTCTGGGAGTGACCAGGAAGGATAGGATCAGGAATGAGTACATCAGAGGGACAGCACATGTTAGAGGTTTTGGAGATAAAGTCAGAGAGGCCAGACTGAGATGGTTTGGACATGTCCAGAGGAGAGATAGTGAGTATATTGGTAGAAGGATGCTGAGTTTTGAACCGCCAGGCAGGAGACCTAGAGGAAGACCAAAGAGGAGGTTTATGGATGTAATGAGGGAAGACATGAAGATAGTTGGTGTGAGTGAAGAGGATTCAAAGGACAGGGCTAGATGGAGGAAATTGATTCGCTGTGGCGACCCCTGAAGGGAAAAGCCGAAAGGAAAAGAAGAAGAAGATCATTTGATCTTAAGTTCTCAGAGAAATTGATTTTGGTCTCAAATCACTGATATCAGGCCTTGGTTCTTATGCCACCATTAAAACATTGAACCATTGATCTTTTCAGAGCTATTATTTAAAAATCAAACAAGACTACAATGAACTAGATATATAACTTAGAATTGGCCCTTTGGGGCTCTCGCAGTCTGTAGATAATGGTGATTTTCAACACAAAAATCTTTTGAAAAGTAGATGTAAATAAAAAATATCTGAGCCAGTATGATTGCAACCTGCATTTGAAACACAGGTTTTCATTAAGGACCATCTCCAGTGTCTCTGCTGGGGAGTGTTTACATCCTCTCAATTCCTCAGACAGCTATATGGAAACAAAATCTCTACCTCGCCTAAAGGATCATCCTTATTCTACAAGCAAGTATTTTTATAGGAGAAGGTGAATCCTTTCATCGGACAACACGTCAATAGTTGTCAAATGGTCTGCTGAGCATTTAAAGCTTATCTGAGCTCATTACCAGGACTCATCTCAACTCAATGTGTCCACAGGGAGGTTCACGACCTGCGCCTGTCACTACGCTGAAATTCTCCGCTTGAGTCCTATGCTAAATCATGCATGGGACTCCCTCCATGTAACCATTAGTTACTTCCATAGCTAAAGATAAGACTGTTCTACCTGTTCTGGAAGGTGTTGAGCCCAGCAGGGACACACTGGACCCTCCACTTTCCATTCTGGTCAGCATAAAGGACAAACTTAATGGGCTTCTCCACCTGAAGCTCCTTCTCCAGGGCAAACAGGTGCTCCTTCCAGGGGCAGCCACCCTGGGAGAACAGCACTACCTCCCCGCTGGGATCCACCTGCAACACGAGGAGAATCAGAATCTCATAAACATGACAAATGACTGGAGACTTTCAGAAACAGATCTGCTTGTCGCTTTCCATTTCTTGAAGCACAAGAATAAAGGAAAAAGAATAGTCCGCTAACTGCGTGAACTATTTTCAGTTTTTATAATTAAGTTTATTAACACCAGAACAAACGTCACTGCTTGTCAGTGAAAACACAATTTTCTACAGCCATTTTTTTTAAAAAGTACCTGAAAAATGTATCATTCTCTAGCGTAAACAACAACATTCTACTTGAATGAAGACAAAAGGCATCACGAAACTCATTCCTCCATGTCAAACAGTAAAACAGAACCAAAACTGAAATAATGTGAAAAAAAAAAAAATTAAATAAAGAAATCCCATCATGTTAAATTGTGGAAAAGAAGGAAAGAAAATGAAATAAAACCTTTATTTAATTTTTATGCATGTAAAATATATTTTCCAGTGAAACACATTTATCATTATAACATTCTGTGTCAATGACACTTTAGAACGATTAGCCTTTGAATGTATTTTCAGTGCTTCATGCAAAAAAACATTGGCTCCACAATAAACTAACATTTAAATGTTGATCAAATTGATTTGCTTTTTTTATTTTTTTTACAAGCTACAGATTTGTTTTTCAGTACCCAAGAGCTAAGTTACAAAAAGCTGACAAATTACAATACACCTTTGATTGGACAGCTGTATACCTGATGCCGCCCCTTCAGAGCCTCCTCTACCACGGCTCGAGCCGGCAGCCAGGAGGTCTGGTAGAAGTCCAGCCGGTCCAAGAACTCATCTCCTACCATCTTCATAGCCTTTCTGAAACCCTCCTAGTGAAACCATGTGTACATTTAGAAGTTACTGTCAGATGCAGAGTAAGAACTGAATATTGCTTTCCAATAATGGAGTTAAGATGTGAATTTGATGAAACACATCTCTTGAACCCCTGCTTAAATATCATTGTAGTCCTTGCTCAGTGAAGTCCCTGTTTGTCATCATGGATCAAACTGACGTTGAACAGTTGTGGATGAAAGTAACCAACTCATTTAGGTTCTTCAGTAATGATCACAGTTTCTCTTCAGAGTTCACCAGTTTGGTCTGCCCTCAAGTAGTAAGCTAAACTTTATTCACTAGAAATCTGTGTGACCTCTTGGAGCGTTGGCTCACAGTGTGTTAGTGGGGATGATTATAATCATGTTAACTAAAAAGTGAAAAATCAAATAGTCACTGCATTGGAAAAGCCTCACCATGGAAAGAAAACTTTGCTGGCACTGTTGAGATTTTACCCATGTGAGTCTATATAATACAGGTGCTGCCCTCCCTGCAGGTATTCCCTTGTGTGCTTACGGTGACTGCACAGCCCTGTGATAACGTGTATCCGACTTTGTCACGCTGTGATTCAGGGCATCCTGATGCGCTCTGCATCTAAAAGAACCTGATATATCCATTTGTTTACCTGCAAATTCAAATGTTCTCCAACAACCTTCTTCTGAAAAGTACAGGTATGTTACTTAAATCTTTTGATGCTATTAAATTCGACTTTTTGATTTTGTTTCAGGGAAGATTTACTGGACACAATCATTTCCTCACAGCTATCCTGAACCTTACTCCTGAAATAAAAAGTAAAAATCAACTCCAAGCCAAATACATACAACCTTCATTTTTTAGGTTTTCATAATGTCTCAGTCAATGTAATGCAATTTAAGTCTAAAAACAAAAGCTTTTATTTTAATGATCTAATATGATAAATATGAATCAACAAATAACTGAATATGGTAAAAGAAAATCCTGCATCAGCACACTCCCTCTGTCGTGTCAGTATGTATCCACACTCACGGCCCCCACCTCTGTGTCTTGACTCTTGCTGTTCCAGCACGGGTTCAGGTGGGCGACACGTGCACTCAGCGTGGTGGTGATGGAGTAACGGGCCTCCCCATCACACTGTGAAATGCCATTGTCTACAGCATCCACTTCCTCCACAAAGTTCTCGTACAGCTTCGAGGAGTTAAGAGACACATGTGACAACAGAGGTACAGAACCAGCATTACAGGAATCACCACTTTTAAGAATTGTGAGAAAAAAAAGCCATTAAATCACGTTACACTTATAAAAACAGGGACAATACAGAGATCAGTGTATTGGGATTACATTATCCAGATTGAGGTCTGTTCAGTCATATTGTGTGGGTAGTAACTGAAGACTTAAGTGGATGTTTGGGCCATTTAATGAAAAGGAAAAGTTAAATTGTGTCCATTTTACAGTTTATTTACAAAAGTCCAAGAAGAGCTGGAAGATGAGTGGAGATGTAGACAAATTTAGCACAGAGAAGTCAACTCCACAGTCCAACAGAAGGTCAATCACCAAACAGTTGACATTTTATAAGCGTGTCATAAATAGAACAGAGTTTAGGTGCAAAAGTGGAGGTTCAGAATATCTAAATTGGAGGAAGAGACATGCAACATGAACATAAAAAAAAAGCCCCAGCCATCAGTAATAAGATTATGTGGGGCTTTAAGCAAACTGACACATCAATAGGCCAATGTTAATAAGAGTTAATGGCTGTAATATTA
Organism: Antennarius striatus; assembly: GCF_040054535.1. Taxonomy (NCBI): domain Eukaryota; kingdom Metazoa; phylum Chordata; class Actinopteri; order Lophiiformes; family Antennariidae; genus Antennarius; species Antennarius striatus. The sequence continues at coordinate 8,091,605 of NC_090780.1, read as the reverse complement.
ACGAAAACTGATTAACATGCTTGGATATTGAAACTGTTCTGTGTGCCAAGGCCTCCTGGCCCGGCTGTCTGAGATGCCTTAAATCTAACAGCAGTGTTCTCACGTTGGATCTGGCAGAGGAACACCCCCATCTCTCTCCTTTTATTCCTAACCATATCCTGTTGCCAACTGTCTGATAGAAGCTAAACGCCAATAAAAAAAAGTAATAAGGGTTTCCACAGAAAGTGGTGGCATATTTATAACCATCAGTGTGGAAATAAGTCTTCTTTAATTCCAACGTAATTAGTTTTACCAAAGTAATTGACGTGCTGGATTTTCTCTTCAGATCTCAGTAAGCCTTTCGGTTCTCTATCTTCAAACTTCATAAAATATACTGTGTTTAGGTTCGGTTCAGTGGTGACAGTGATGTCTTTGATGCAATTGACTCGGGGGAAATCCTCTACTGCTGCTCTATACAGTACATGGCTTTTCATCTCTCACCTTGCCAAACAGCACGTCCAGCAGCTTGTCGCTCTCCTCCAGCTGCGTCAACTGGGCCAACAGCTGACGACCAAAGTGCAGGTAGACCAGGCCGGCCGAGCTGAGCTTGGTCACCCAAGGCTTATCTGGACACAGGCTGTGGAAACTCTCTACAAAGGTCCTGAACAGAGGGACAGGTATTCTGTTAGCTGACTGCTAGCGAAACACAAATAATTCAATGATATCAGAGTAGGTATGCCAAACACAAATTCTCCAGAATTTAAACAAGGGCTCACACTGGATGGGAGAGGTGCAATCAGCACATATATCTGATTGATAAGATCAGAAATGAGCTACTTGGAGTAACAGCCAAGGTGAGATGTTTTGGAGACAAAGTTAGAGAGAGCAAACTTCTATGGATTGGACACGTCCAGACAAGAGATGGTGAGTATATTGGTTAAAGGTTGATGAGGATGGAGCTACCACGCAAGAGGAAGACGAAAGAGAAGGTGGATGAATGCAGTGAGGAAGACATGAGGGATGCAGAAGATAGGCTGATATGGAGAAAGATGACGAGCTGTGGTGACCCCCAACGGACACGCCGAAAGGAAAAGAAAAATTAATCAAATAAAAGATTGAATTTGTTCTTTATTTGAATTGATCAAAAATATTAATGCAAAAATCTTCAGATTGTTCTTTTCTTAGCTTCTTGTGTAGACACACGCATGAACAGACGCACACACACAAGCACGCACACAAACACCTGTTAATATAATTTAATATCTATTTTGTAATGTAAGTGGAGTATCTGAATTGATACTTAAATGATGTTAAACCGGTTAGCTGATTTATTACCTATTATATTATTATCACATGATCAATGGATAAACGTATCCATTACTGCCTCAGTGTTACATCTGGATATAGAAGATATCTCAATCTGTAAGCTAAGAAAGAATAATCAACAACTAAAGCAAATTAAGCCCTGAATGAATCAGAGGAGTCCTGCGAAGTAAAGGGAATGGTAATCAGCTTCTGCTACTGGTCAAAGCAAACATGCACATCATGTTCTCAAGCAGATGACATTCATGGCTCAGAACCAAAGCATAGGGTTTGAGGATGTAACATTGCGTTCTCTAAAAAGCGCACTATTCACATTAACATAATATAGAGTAAATGTGCTCTTCAACAAATGTATGCTGCACATGGCTGGCTGTGTGTCAGACATCAATTAAAGGGCCTTGAATCTATAAATATTCCTTTCAGCTCCCGAGAGTGAACTGCATGGACAGAAGAGGGAAAGCATGTTGGATTTTAAAGAAAAGCCACCGGAGGTCCCTCCACAACCACGTGTTGAAATGGGTCGACTCCAGCCCACAGTCCCCGCTGGTCATCTAATGAGGATGCAAGTGTGGCAGCACAACAGAAGCCATCACGAGTGACATGCTAGAGAGGCAGGGGGTGGTCACTGCCATTAAAGGGCTAATTGGCCACACTGAAGTACTTATATGCTGATTACAAGTAGGCTGTTATGAGTCGAAAATGGTTACATCCCAGGAAACTGCACTTGGGATGGATTTAGTGTGACAAGCATCATCCATCCATCTTCTTCTGCTTATCCGGGGTCAGGTCGCGGGGGCAGCAACTTAAGCAGGGAAGCCCAGACTTCCCTTTCCTTAGCCACTTCATCCAGCTCCTCCGGGAGAATCCCAAGGCGTTCCCAGGCCAGCCGGGAGATATAGTCTCTCCAGCGTGTCCTGGGTCGTCCCCGGGGCCTCCTCCCCATAGGACGTGCCCGGAACACCTCACCAGGGAAGCGTCCAGGAGGCATCCTAACCAGATGCCCGAGCCACCTCATCTGGTTCCGCTCGATGCGAAGGAGCAGCAGCTCAACTCTGAGTCCCTCCCGGATGACCGAACTTCTCACCCTATCTCTAAGGGAGAGCCCGGACACCCTGCGGAGGAAACTCATTTCGGCCGCTTGTATCCGGGATCTCGTTCTTTCGGTCACGACCCACAGCTCGTGACCATAGGTGAGGGCGGGAACGTAGATCGATTGGTAATATTTTATTGCATATATTTTCTGAATAAAACCGAATATAATCCAATTCAATGTGTTTACCCTTGCTTGCTATATTGTAGCTATATACTATAGGAAATTGTTTTGTGATTGTTGGTCCTTGCAGGGTTTAGTAAAGCAATAAGAGGTTTGGATAACATGTTCATGCATGTATATTTAATATAAATAAATACTGTATATACCTATGTGTTCATGTGAGTGAGTTACATAGAATGATTATTGTCACTGGAAAAAAACTAGGTCTATGTTGTGAGATAAAAGTAATCACAGCATCACCACCGGCTTCATTCTCACATCTGGCTCAGTAACGCCTCCTCATTGATGACGTGTTGTTACTGTACGTCAGGTGCTGGGAACAAGGCAAACATGCCTTCACCTGCAAATTAAAAATGATACATGTTCTGTTTATTTTCTCCTGTGTGAGCAACATAGCCTGAAAATAAGTTTCGTAGAAATTAAAATCTACTTTTTTAAGCTTCAGTCTGTGTTAAAAGATTGAATATCCTCCCTAAAAACCTGGCAGTTTCTCATATTTAAAGTTATCTTAAATGTTAAACAAACAAAAAAAATATGACCACAATTTTGTCATTCGGCTTCAAATTAAGAGAATGTTTTTCTAGAACACTTCTGTTCTCTAATCTCTGATCTAATAAAGAAGTTGGAGCTAACGGAATGTTAGTTTAGCATACAGTGAAGATAATATGGATCAGTACGTCTCTTTAGTCTGCTGCCACACTACCTGCTGACTCCAGCTTCCTATTAAATGGACATTAAGTGGTTCTTAATGATTGATCTTCACATCCATCTCCTGACAGAAAAGCAATTAAGTGTATTTTCATAAATACTGAAACACTTCTTTGAAGGCCTCATGTCATGCTCTTAATGTTATACATTTGTATTGCTGTCGGCTTCACCTCTGCACCGTCACAGCTGGAAAAAATGCTACTGAATGAGGAACTTCTCTCAGTGCCCCAGCCCAGTCTGATCCATTCCGACCATCTTGCCCCCATCTGCACATGTGAGTGACAGGCGCATTCTTTCGCGCCCCATGACAGCGTCGTGGCAGCCTCTCTGCCTCGTGAACGTACAGCAGGGGAGCGCTCAACTGAAGGAGTGATAATTATCACTAACCACCTGCCAGGAAGAGAGCCCTGACGTATTTGTATCACCGTGGTCATAAGAACTATGGATGATTATCATGGAGGCATTTAACTGACATCTGGAACTGGCTCATTACACAATGTGAACATACTTCGAATGAAAACATTCATCCAGGAGGAACTCAGGCAGAAAGCAACACGACTGAACCTTTGTGATTTGGCAACTTAGGGTTCTAAAATATTTTCAATCATTTTCTTTCTAGAGAATGAAAACACACTATTATACTGTTGAAATTGACTTCCTGTCCACAAAAACAGAACAAATAGCAAACAGTAACACATATCACCACACAATTACAAAAAAATAAAACACCATACTGATTTAGTTAGGTTTCAGACGGATTTGTCTTCAATGTTACTGAATTACATCCTGAAGCCATTGGTGAAATACTGCTTTTCTTGGATAACAGTCAAACTGACAAGCATAAAATTCTCAGGATCACCAGCCGTTGGTGTATTTCATGACAGAAAGACAAAGATTGGGGAGACACAGCTATTACATTATCTACCTGCGCCCTCTTGCTGGAAGTAATTTATGATTTATAATTTATAGTGCTGGTCCAGTATTACTGCAATAACCAACAAACAAACAAAAAAACAACAGGATTAAAATCAAAACAAGCATAAATTACTCATTTTTCAGTAAAGAGTTATTTCCTCTAAAACCCTCATCAGGGTCCACACCCACCCAAATTGCTTTTTAAACTTCTGAAAGTAAGGTGGTGTTCATGGGGCTGCACCTAACACTTATCAGTAAGATGGGCTTGATTACTGTAATTGTTTTGTCTCTGAAAAGTCAGATATAACTGATTACTATCTTAATAGGTTACAATCAAATTTCCATTGATTGACTAAATTCCTAACAGAACGCTCGTGTCAGTTCCAGCTGACAGACATGTATCCCCTTAACTTTATACTGACTAAAAGTGCAGAACTAATTCATTAGATTTGTTGTGGCCGCCGACTAAATGACCTTATTTACCAGCACATCTAAAAGGAAATGAGCCTTTACTAAAAATAAAAACTACCTGAGTATCTCTGTAGCTGTGGCCAGTCCATTATAAGAGAGATCTGCTGTGTTGTCCTTTGATGATTAGATAGTTTCCCATCACTAGAAATAATATACGGTGCCCAATTACTTTGCTTAAATGGAAATTATCTGAAGAAAAAAACAGAAATAATTGGATTTATGGAAATAATATAACATTACATTTTTTGTTCACTGTCCACCATTGTTCACTGCTCATTCACAGTCAAATATAAAGGGTCACTGACAGTGGAAACAATCACACATTTCACAAAATTGCTTTATAATAATACTTAGTAATAACTTCTCATTAATGTAGCCGCAAGTCGGAGTGTCTTATTGTGCTGGATAAATACACAGGGTTGTGTCAAGAAAGGCATCTGACGTAAAACCTTTGCCAAATCAAACATGCGAATCAAATATATGATTTCCATACTGGATCACTCGAGGCCCGGATTAACAATGACCGCCATCGGTGCTGTTCACCTACAGGGTGCCAGTGGAAATTGGACTACTGTTGGTCAAAGAAGAAGAGAAGGAAAGTGTGTCTGTAGAGAGAAGAGAAACACAAAGAGTATAGGACTGAGAGTAGGGACGTTGAATGTCAGAACTATGAAAGGAAAAGGTAGAGATTTGGCTGACATGATGCAGAGGAGGAAGGTAGACATACTGTGTGTCAAGGAGACCAGGTGGAAAGGTAGCAAGGCCAGAAGTTTAGGAGCAGGGTTCAAGTTGTTCTATCATGGTGTAGATAGGAAGAAAAATGGAGTAGGAGTTATCGTGAAGGAGGAGTTTATTAGGAATGTCCTGGAGGTAAAAAGAGTGTCAGATAGAGTGATGAGTCTGAAGCAGACGACACGACTGTAGTGGGTCTCATCAACAACAACGATGAGACAGCCTACAGAAATGAGGTGGGCCTCCTGGCTAAGTGGTGCAAGGACAACAATCTCCATCTGAATGTGGAGAAGACGAAGAAGATTGTTGTGGACTTCAGGAGAACACGCACTCAGCATGCTCCACTAACAATCAACGGTGCTGCAGTGGAAAGGGTCAGCAGCACCAAGTACCTGGGTGTGCACATCTCTGGGGACCTGTCCTGGGACCGCAACACCACATCGCTGGCCAAAAAAGCCCAACCACGCCTCTACTTCCTCCACAAACTGAGGAGAGCAACAGCCCCACCCCCCATCATGCTCACCTTCTACAGAGGCACCATCGAGAGCATCTTGACCAGCTGCATCACTGTGTGGTACAGCGCCTACACCGTTTCCTGCCGTAAAACCCTGCAGCGCATCGTGAGAGCAGCTGAAAAGATCACTGGTGTCTCTCTCCCTTCCCTCACAGACATTTACAACACCTGCCTCACCCGCAAAGCCATCAGCAATTTTAGGTGATCCCACCCACCCCTCTCACAGCCTTTTCAACCTGCTGCCATCAGGTAGGAGACTGCAGAGTCTGCGGGCCAGAACCAGCAGGCTCAAGGACAGTTTCTCTCACCAGGCGGTCAGGAGGCTCAACTCCCTCCCTGCTCTGCCCCCAGCCATAGCCTTGAACTCTACCCTCACACCGTCCTGCCCTCCCCCCAGCACCTGACTACCTATCTCTCTCTCCCCCCATCAACTCAGGGACTGCGCACACGTCACTTCCCCTATGGGATAAAGAGTGTAGAGATGTTTACCGTCTCTTGTGTTTCGTCTAATACTTCGTGCTGTACTATCTAATGTACTGTCTGTGTTGCCCTGTGTTGCCCTGCCTGTGTTGTCCTTCCTGTGTTGTACTGTCTGTGTTGTACTGCCTGTTGTACTGTCTGTCTACTGTGGGTCAGAGAGGACTGCAATTTCATTTGTGTTGTATGTCGTGCATATTTGGTACATTTGACAATAAAGCTGACTTTGACTAAAAAGCAGTGGGGCACTGAGAGGACTGAGGAGAGTAGACAGGAGTACAGGGAGATGCAGCGTAAGGTGAAAGCAGAGGTAACAAAGACCAAACTAGGGGCTTATGATGACTTGTATGCTAGGTTGGACAGTAAGGAGGGACACTGATCTCTGCAGGTTGTAAAGACAAAGAGACAGAGATGGGAAGGAAGTGCAGCAAGTTAGGGTGATTAAGAATAGGGATGGAAGTGTCTTGACATGTGCCAGTAGTGTGATGGGAAGATGGAAAGAGTACTTTGAAGAGTTGATCAATGAGGAAAATAAGAAAGAACAAAGATTAGAAGAGGTGACTGTTGTGGACCAGGATGTAGCAAAGATTAGTCAGGAGGAAGTGAGGAGGGCATTGAAGAGGATGAAGAGTGGAAAGGCACTCGGTCCTGATGATATACCTGTAGAGGTTTGGAAGTGTCTAGGAGAGGTGGCAGTAGAGTTTCTGACTGGGTTGTTCAACAGGGTCTTAGATAGTGAGAAGATGCCTGAGGAATGGAGGAGAAGTGTGCTGGTGCCCATTTTTAAGAACATGGGAGATGTGCAGAGTTGTGGCAACTATAGACGAGTAAAGCTGATGAGCCATACAATGAAGTTATGGGAAAGAGTAGCTGAAGCTAGACTAAGGGCAGAAGTGAGCATTTGTGAGCAGCAGTGTGGTTTCATGCCAAGAAAGAGTACTACAGATGCAGTATTTGCTTTAAGAATGTTGATAGAGAAGTACAGAGAAGGCCAGAGGGAGCTGCATTGCGTTTTTATAAATCTGGAAAAAGCTTATGACAGTGTGCCCATACAGGAACTGTGGTATTGTATGAGGAAGTCTGGAGTGGCAGAGAAGTATGTTAGAGAGGTAGAACATGTATGAGGACTGTAAGACAGTGGTGAGGTGTGTTGTAGGTGTGACAGAGGAGTTCAAGGTGGAGGTGGGACTGCATCTGGGATCAGCTCTGAGCTCTCAGCTCTGAAGTGTGTGTGAATGAGAGGGACCCAAGTGGAAGAGTGAGGTTACAGGGAGAAGAGATCAAGAAGGTGGAGGACTTTAAGTACTTAGGGTCAACAGTCTAGAGCAATGGAGAGTGGAAAAAAGGTGAAGAAGCGTGTAGAGGCAGGATGGAACAGGTGGAGAGAAGTGTCACGTGTGATAGAAGAGTTTCATCTAAAATGAAAGGAAAGGTGTACAAAACTGTGGTGAGGCAGCGTCACTGAAGAAAAGAAGGGAGACAGAGCTGGAGGTAGCAGGGATGAAGATGCTGAGGTTCTCTTTGGGAGTGACCAGGAAGGATAGGATCAGGAATGAGTACATCAGAGGGACAGCATAGATTAGAGGTTTTGGAGATAAGGTCAGAGAGGCCAGACTGAGATGGTTTGGACATGTCCAGAGGAGAGGAAGTGAAAACAGTGCGCCTTGTGACTTCACTTCATTGTGGATTTTTCGGTCGGCAGTCATATGATGCCTTAGACGCATTCTATTGGCTGACGGCATCCGGAAGCGCGCTTATGCCGTCAGTCTCAGACTTTCGTGAGTCACAAAAGTGCTTTAAACAGTCTATCGGAGTGTGGGAAAAGGTAATATAGATAGAAGGTGGTTTAAAATCAGTATGGTGAGGGTAGGGTGGGGAGGGGAGGGGAGGGTTGGGGCGGCAGTGGCTCAGCGGTAGAGCAGACGACTTGAAGACAGATCGCCCAGCCATCAGGGGTTCAAATCCCGCTCCCGCCAGAAAATCTCCGGAGTGTGAGCTGACGGTGGGAGGTGTTAGCTCACCTCCAGGCCACTGCCGAGGCGCCCTTGAGCAAGGCGCCGTCCCCCCTACAAGATGCTCATTGGGGCGCGATTTCCTCACACGACCCGTCACTCTGCCTCCCCTGTATCTCTATATGTGTCTGAAACCAATGTGTACCACATGTATGTACTTCAGTGAAGTGTAAAGAGAATTTCCCCAAGAGGGATCAATAAAGTGTGGATTATTATTATTATTATTATTATTATTATTCATAAACGTTTAAATTACCGTAAATAATAAGATAAGTAGATTGCAATCTCGATCGCGGATTCCTCAATCGCGTGTGGTTCCTGGAACACACTGACCGCAAACACCGAGGGCGCACTGTATATTGGTAGAAGGATGCTGAGTTTTGAACTGCCAGGCAGGAGGCCTAGAGGATGACCAAAGAGGAGGTTTATGGATGTAGTGAAAGAGGATATGAAGGTGGTTGGTGTGAGAGAAGAGGATGCAGAAGACAGGGTTAGATGGAGGCAACCGATCCGCTGTGGCGATCCCTGAAAGGAAAAGCCGAAAGGAAAAGAATAACTTCTCATAGACTTAACATCATTTTACAATAACTGAATTAAAATCAAGTGAATGGTAATAAATGACAAAGTATTGCAGAATGTCAACCAATGACTTGAAAGAAAAAACTGATTATGTATGATCTCTGCAGAAACTTAGAACCAAACCTGTACCTCTGATGATGGTCATATCGATGCCTCTTTGGGTCAAACTCTCCTCCCACATCTACAACAATATCACACTCCGCCAGCTCTGCTGGGTCCCTGGTCCGAATGATCTCAGCATCCTGTACAATGAACAAAAAGCTTTGTGAATCTGTAATCATTTGTCTTCATGCACACAACAGATTATCAGAACAGAAAAGACATTTGGTATTTATGTGTATGCCTTAGAGGGCTTTTCTCAAACTTTTCAGTGCAAGTGCATTTAACATGAAACAAATTCTACCATGATTGTTTATTACACTATGGAGATTCTTCTTTCCCTTTGGGCTTTTCCCTTCAGGGGTCGCCACAGTGAATCAGTTGCCTCCATCTAACCCTCTCTTCTGCATCCTCTTCTCTCACACCAACTACCTTCATGTCCTCTTTCACTACATCCATAAACCTCCTCTTTGGTCTTCCTCGAGGCCTCCTGCCTGGCAGTTCAAAACTCAGCTTGCTTCTACCAATATATTTACTATCTCTCCTCTGGACATGTCCAAACCATCTCAGTCTGGCCTCTCTGACTTTATCTCCAAAACCTCCAACATGTCCTGTCCCTCTGATGTACTCATTCCTGATCCTATCCATCCTGGTCACTCCCAAAGAGAACTTCAGCATCTTCATCTCTGCTACCTCCAGCTCTGTCTCATGTCTTTTCCTCAGTGACTGTCTCTAGACCAAACAACATCGTTGGTCTCACCACAGTTTTGTACACCTTTCCTTTCATTTTAGCTGAAACTCTTCTATCACACATCACACCTGACACTTTCCTCCACCCGTACCATCTGCCTGTACACGCTTCACCTCTTTTCCACACTCTCCATTGCTCTGGACTGTTGACCTTAAGTATTTAAAATCCTCCACCTTCTTGACCTCTTCTCCCTGTAACCTCACTCTTCCACTTGGGTCCCTCTCATTCACACACATGTACCTTTACTGCGGCTAACCTTCATTCCTCTCCTTTCCAGGACATTATTTATTACAATACGGATGTAGCCCTGATTACATGTAGTCCTCTCATGTTTGTGGTTCAATTTAGGAAGACATTACTCTTTTTGAAAACTGGTGTAACATCTCCCTATTTCTTTGCAGGACAAGTTTGTGATCATTCTCAGCGTACACAGACTGGCCAGGCCTCACTGGCTTTTACAAGTAGTCTTCAGATTTGAAATACATTTATTACAGAAATCTGTCTGTGAATGACATCCTCAACCATGTCACCAAACAAATGTGATATGACAGATGTTGGGCTACTGGAGTTCAGGCCTGACTACTGAAGGTCCCCACCCTCAAGTCCTGAGGAATATCCCTGATGTTTGTTGAGTGAGTGATGATGTTAACATCCTCCACAGACTCAACAGCAACTCCTCAGCTCAACTCATGGTGAAGACCAGGCTGCCACCATGAAACAGAATGACATCATCTGGAAGCATCAGTTCAGGAGGTTTACTACAGCAATCAACGATGGACAGGGGGACACTAGTTATTTATTTTTAGAAATGTTGTAAACTGCAGCTGAAACTTAAGGTGTTAAGGTTTGGGTTGTCTTTTTTGATATGTATCTTTGTTTAGTTACTGACTGAATGAACATAGTTATTAACAGTTATCAGTGGAAAAAATAAGTTAAATGTTTTCATAAGACACAAACTATACTAGCAGATACGCAAATAAACATAATGATATCCTTTAAATCCGTTAGCATTTATCTGGTCTAGGTATTTAATTTACTACACACTATTGCGTTTCTCTGTACAACAGTACCCCCTTCTGGATTGCACCTGAGTAACTTGACTATAAAATTAGATCCTAGCATTAAGTAAAAACAGTTACTGCGAACTTAAAGAACAAATGAAACACGATTTACCAATGTTGTTTAATGACGGGGCACCAACAAAGACTGTATTATAACAGGCGCAGTTCAGGGTAAACAGATGACAACCATTATGCATCCCTTCAAGACAACACCGCAGGCCCTGAACTCACCTTGTATTCGGGAAGCTGACGGAGAAAAAAACAAGCGAGAACTTCATCACAATGAAACGTTCCGTTGTGGGTCCCGATCTTTTTCACGGTCATGTTGTCAGTGCAGGGTCTCTTCGGTTCACTAGACATGTATCTTCGTTGTTTACGAGTGAAGTCAACAAAGAATGAAGACTTGTAAGATTGTGAATGTAACAGTCGCGACGCAGTGGTCAGTTGTCTTACACTTATTCATTCATTTTCCAACCCGCTTAATCCGCTAACGCAGGTCGCGGGGTAGCCAGTGCCTATCCTGGCAGTCTCAGGGCGTGAGGCGGGGGACACTCCGGGCACGACGCCAGTGTACCGCGGAGCCACATAGAAACAAACAAACAACCAGTCACACACACACACACTCCTATGGTCAATTGGGGACCGGCCAATCAACCTGAAGCGCATGCTTTTGGAGGTGGGAGGAAGCCGGAGAACCCGGAGAGAACCCACACAGACACGGGGAGAGCATGCGAACTCCGCACAGAGCGGGACTCGAACCCGGGTCCGCCGTGTTGTGAGGCAGCAGCGCTAACCACTGCGCCACCGTGCCGCCACTCTTACACTTATATGTTCTGTAATTTGTGTTAAATTAATTGTGGTCAATAATCCGCGCCACATTCAAGCACGCTTTCACTTACACCGCGCCTGCGGAGGACGGATTTATCTGCCGGACCGGATATGGTACGTCTGGTTTGTCAATCGGACAAACCGGAACAAGTTCGTTCTTCTTTTCTAGTTTTGTTTTTTTTATTTAAATAATTATATTTTCGAACACATATTTGTGATATTAACATAATACATTAATACATTTTGATTAGAAAATAATACAAATACAAAGGACCTCAATCTGGAAATGTTATCTATGAAAATGATTCCTGTGACCAAAACTCAAGTTGTACTAGCATGCGAACGGCAGAGGGCACTGAAAGGCAATGAAATACTTCATTTGATTAGAACAATACTACAGTACTTTACACATTTTATGTACTTTACTTTACCAACAATAGACAATTACGACACGGAGAAATTAGATAGCATGTATAAAACACACAATTTCAGAAAGCATAGATGTTGTTTTTTTTAGAATTCAGATTCTATAATTTTTGACAGCTTTTTTGTTCTTGTCATGTTTTGAGCAGGTGTCATGTCGTCTCAGTTCTCTGTTCAATAAAAAAGCCGAATTGAACAGTTATACTTGTGGCCGTGGAATTTGCAAATTCATGAAGGTCCATGAAAAGCAAAGCCTAGCATTAGATCAAAAACAATATTTTGAGCATTACGACCATGTGTCATATGTAGTTTTGCATGTTAAATACCCTGTAAAGTTTTGTCCTGGTGCTGCTGCTGTTGTTATTATTGTTGCTGTTAACTATGTAATAGTTACATACTACTAAGTACTAACAGGTAAATACTACTTTTATTGTTACAATGTGGTGAAATGTGTTGCATGTGATTCCAGTGACCGCTGCCTCCAAGTCTCGTTCTCGCGGTACCCCTCAGGATTTATGGGCCGGGTAATTAACCAGATGGGACCCCCGACAGGCTGAAAAAGACATCACGTCTTGAGGGTCTTCTTATTTCTCGCGTGGAAATCGGCTCTTTCTTTACTGGACATCGACCAAACTTTGGAAACCAGAACCACGTGTCAGTTCATTCAACATTACGGGGCCTTACAGTGGTAGGTGCGCTTTTTTACTACTATTATTATTTGCTGAACCTTATTCTAACAGGAACGATACGTCCTCGATCCGATGCTGGCCGTCCTCTCAGTATGATCGTGTCCGCACATTTTACAAGTAACTCACAAATAAAACGTTTTAGAAATACCAGAAATTTTTTTTTTCAACTTTTTGTAAGTTGAAGTTTTGACGCTAAACAGAATTGACTTTTAAAAAAACACACACTATACAGACAGCAGTGGTTGTGCTGTAGTGTGGATTGGTGACCATCAGGTGGCGCTGCAGGTGAGTCGTTATGCCTCTCGTTCTGAATGACCAGAAGGTTGACGGTTCTTCATTTCAGCTTAATGAAATCGATAAACATTGATTTAAGTGGGGGCTTCCATTTTCAGGGGAGGGCAAAGTGTAAAATTTCTCTTGACAAAGACTTTCTACATGATGTAGTCATAGCCGGACATTACCAGTGATTGGCTCAAAACACTTCAAGTATTTAAAAAAAAACCTTTAGGATTTTGTGTCTGAGATCATAGTGTTTAGTGTTTAAGCCTTAGTAGCTCAAATTTAGCACTATGGTGAGAAAGATTGCTGACATAACACCTGTTATTGTGAAATAGAGATAAACATTGTTTTAATTGTGAACCAGAATGATGGACACAGATCCATTTTATCTCTGTTTGCTCTGAAATGGTTTACATTGGTCAATAAAAATGTGTTTTTTTTCACATTATTGTGATTGAAAAATTCAAACCATCATAAAACAAACCCAGTTCAAATATTTTCAATTTCCAAATCCTCCAATTCTTCTTTTCCCACATTCACAAATCCAGTGGGGAGTTGTGCTATTGGTGCTTTTGAGCTTATCATCAGCACCATGGACAGCGAAACAATGAGCCTCACCGAGGATGAACAGGAGACGCTTCTTTCAGGCCGGCTAATTGTTTTTTCTGGAAAGATGATATTTTTCACTCCTCATTTACATCATCTTATTGTAAATGTTTAATCTCTTCCATCTCAAATTGTTTGTTTGTTTTTTACACATAAGTGCCCTCTTTACATCAGCTGCATTAATGACTCTTAAATCTCTTAATATGTGATCCAGTCAAGTAGGTAATGAGCATATCTCTATAATGGATGGATTGTATTCATCCAGAATACAAATTTGGGAAACAATGCAACCACCTCATTATTCTGAATATATTAAGCAAATTAGGGAAATCTCATCTTTATTAAGGTGGATTTTCTTTAGTTTATTTACTTATTAATAAATGTGATAATCTCTGATATGTTTTCAGGGTCACGGTTGTAAATGTCATTCGAATAAAATAATATGAACGTAGAGAAGAGACAAAAAACTTTTGGATTGGAATCTTCATAACTCATGTCCATCCTTTAACATATGAGGAGGGGGCTCACAAACCACCGTTAGTAGCAGTATTGTCAGAGACAGATAAAATCTAAACAGAAAGAACTGGGAGATATCAGAGTTCTTTGTTTTTGCCTTGGGGTGTAACTTAGCACCTCTTTCCCAAAAATGGAATGAGTCACGGTCATTGCAAACTGAAATAAACAAGCCTGAGTATAACGTTCCTCAGCCAGCCTCCTCCATTGCCGACCAGCCAGTACTGTATCATGAACCGTGCCTGCTCACCATTGGCTCACCTCAAACCGTGAGATACAGCAGTGGGTGGCGACCAAGAAAACGTCACTCTGCATCTGATTGTCCCTGCAGCTTCCAGTTTTACATGCAGCAGTGATGGGAAACGAAGCTGCCGTGACTCCATAAAAGGAAGCACGAAGCAGCGATCAGTCAAAAAGTCAATTATTTGCTGTGCAGCACGTATACATCGCATTCCCTGTGGGATGACACTGAAGTGTCTGCTTCAAACGGTAAAAAGTATGTTGTCTCAGTGGTGGATGGAATATAGAAACTTGGTGAAAAATATGTGAAACACTTTATAATAACCTAATATGTTCTCAAATAATGTTCTAGGCCTCTAATGCCTGTGTATTTGTCAAATATTCATTATGTTAATGATTACACGCTAAAGATGAATCTCTTCTGTGTTATTAAAGTTTGAGCATATAAAATATCCATGTCTCCCCTCAAGACAAAATCCAGAGACAGGATAATGGAAATTTGTATGCTTCACAATGACCTTTATGTTATGATATCAATAATTAATGACCTATAAATGAACAAAATTATTCCATCCTCTCTTACTTCATCACTTAGGTTCACTTTCATTGGGGCTATGTTGATGTTTTATGACATTAGTCGAAGAAATACTTGATGTGCAGCACAAATTAAAAGAATTCTTAATTTCGATTGTGTCGTTCTCACCCCTGAGGGCATTTGCCGTTGTAATGAATCAACCCTGAGGTATCACAAGCCTCATTGGTTTTTAATCATAATGATCCACATTTTTTCATTTGATAAAATATACTGTATGTTCAGTGATGCTTGCTTATATTTTTCTCACCCCACACCCTGAGAGAAAAGAACCACAAGCATGAACTATTTCCCCATGATAGATCTAATGAGGTGCAATCAGATTCCCCTGCAGTCAAATGAAAAGACTCTCAACAACAGCCCTAAAAGTCATCTACATAATTATTAACACTTCCCAGAAAACAGCTGCTGAGCCTTTCTACTCAAGGGCATTTGGGTGGGCATTTGGAAAGTGTAGTTAATCCAATGATAATCTTGAGCATAGTTTACACATATTATCACTTTAATTGCTATGTGTGCTATGCAATTGAATCATCACCAATTACATGGCTACAGTTTACTAGCCTGTCTAAGCATTCAGTTCCCTCTAATAAATGCTCTTTATCAAGCCAATGAGACGTACACTAATGTACCTTCCATTGACGTAATGAATTAATTATATGTTGTGATGCAGGGTGGTGCAGGATGATGCTGTAGATACAGAGTGTAACAGCAGAGAAGGGTTTGTGCTTTATCCAATGAAGGTACCGTGTCTGTGTGTGTGTGTGTGTGTGTGTGTGTGTGTGTGTGTGTGTGTGTGTGTGTGTGTGTGTGTGTGTGTGTGTGTGTGTGTGTGTCCACATGTGTCCCACCATTAGAATGCAGAGTGCATCCTGCAGTGTGAGTCACTCCCCCCTCCCACACATGCGCATCTCCTTCCCCACCCATCCACCCTCCTCACACCACCAGCAGCATCTAACTGCAGTCACCACCCAATATGATGCCTCTGACTACACATTGGCCAACTGAGGATTCTGTTTCTATAGCAACATGCTCCAGACTCCGCCTCAGTCCCACCACCCTTCCCTTTCTCCTCCGCCCCCCCATCCCTTCCCGGCACAGACCACATGACTTTCAGGAACGCTTCTCCAACCTCCCCTTTATTGCTATTAACCCTCTCGTGACCAGAGTGCTGCCGGAGGCTCCCCACAGCAGGCTGCCTGCCTCGCTTTTGGCCTGTCAGAGGTTTCAAAGGGAAATCAGGCACATCGCTAATCTTGCTGAAAGATCAAAGTAAGGCTAGATCTAAATGTAGGATTTGCATATTTTAGAAGATGTTGGAATGAGCTCTCCAATTGTTTTGGGACTCATCCAGAGAGCAATTGTTAAAGTTTAAAGTGGCAAAAACCCTTATTTTTAGAATAATGATATATGAAAAGTGACATTTGTATGGGTTTTGCTTGTTTGATAAAAAACAATCAAGAAGTCTCTCTTAATAATAGAGAGTTTACAAAGAAATCATGATCTTTTTGTTTTTATTGTCTGCAGTTGTACAAATGTCATTGCTTCTCATATTTTCTTCAGTGTATTTTATTTCACTACAGTTGATTAGAAAGTGCTACAGATCACTACAGTCTGTCATCAAATAGATCAAATAGTAAACAGGCACAGGTAGTGAACAAGAGTAATGGATTATTAGGCAAGTAGAAGAATAGGACGTTTCATTGGAAGGGAACAAAACAGAGCAAATAGAGAGTTATCAAGGAATACATTTAATCAAGTGATGAGAAACGTGACTCTAAGAAAATGATTAAAAAGTTCTGTTTGCTGAATTTGGAAATCTTTTCAAATTAATGTAGAAGATAATAGCTTCAGTTGTGTGATTAAAGCTGATTTCACCGCCCCCTACTGATCAGAAAATCAATCAGCGTTATTTGTAAGTGTGAAGTACAGCACATGACAAAAGACGCACCTCTCACCCAGTAATGTTTCGCTCAGGTTCCCAGCATGACGTCTTCCTTTTGCATGTGTGTAAAGCAAGGTCAAACGATGACAGGCACCAAACACTCATCACTTACAGTTCTTAATGGAACAGGAACCTTGGCATCCGGCTGTGATATCACCTGAATATTACTTCACTGGCTCAACCGTGTCCCGTTGGGAAATGTAAACTCTGCGTGTGTGTGTGTGTGTGTGTGTGTGTGTGTGTGTGTGTGTGTGTGTGTGTGTGTGTGTGTCTACCAGAACTCATATGTGTGTGAATGGATGAACTTTGTGAATGAAAACTTCCTTCTGAGCAGCAGACAGGAGGTGAGATCATCTTGATGAAATGGAGACTCCCCCACCCACCTACCCCTCACGACCGACACACCAATGCTGCTTGGCGCCAATCTTAATGAATCCCATCAGTGTGCAGTGGGGATGAAACACTCAGTGGTGGCATCTTGATTAATTACAAACCCATCCAATATTAGTTTCCTCTGACAAACAGGAAGGATCACACACTTGTGTGTATTGACACATAAATAAATGAATAAATTACAAACAAACACAGACACATACATGTTCCGTCACCTGAAATCTAACAGAATGCTTCTGCTTACAGTCAATATAATGTTTACGTTCCCTATAAGAACAGAGAGGACTGGACTGGATGATTGGACACCTATCCAGCAGTGTGTGAGCAAGCGTGACAATGAGCAACACAAGGGGCTCTCCATGATTTATAAATAGGCTCCCCATGCAGACAGGATTCTCCACCCCCCAACCCTCACCTACCTCTACCCCCCTTCCCCCCCTACACACACATACACATCTATACTGCACTGGAATGGAACAATCTGTGACCATTTGGCACCAGGCCTTTCACACATTTCGCTGTAAAGTCTTCATCAACACAGACACACACACACACGTTCATTCCTCTTAGGAGGCTTCTGCTAATACCCTCCTATGGATTATGAGGCAAGTTGCCAAATGAGACGTTTACATCAGACTGGTTTGTTATGTGAAGTGATTTATTCAGGTCACAACTATTTGTTCGCATTCTGCACGTCTCTTAAATTACAAGATGATTTTGTGTGCAGGCAGCATGTATGGTAGCACAACAGGGAGAATGCACAAAGCTCATGATGAATGATTTGTTGTGTAGATTTGAAGTTTTTGTTTGGACATTTGCAATGTTAGTTCAGTGCTTGCTTCTGCTGGAGGAAATACTACAACAAAAAGCAGAAGCTGTGTCAGTAAATATCAGAAGCAGCAGCGTGGCGCCTCAGAGGAATTAACATTCCTGAGAAGGAACCACCCTGCGACTTCCAGCAGCAATAAATAAATCATGAAAAAGTTTTCAGAAAAGATGGGAATAGAATAGAGGACGTGCTGCTCCATTCAGACCACCTCAAGGTAGAGTAGAAGGAGGGATAAAAGATATGGATGCCATTAAATAGCAAACATGATGAAAGCTGCTCATTTTGCCCGCTATTTCAAGCAATATTTAAACCGACATTAAATATTTATATGTCTCATTTTTGGCCAAGTTTCTTTGAATATTAATTTGGAGATTGTAAAAATAAATCTTAAACATTCAAGCAATTCTCAAACAGCGTCACTATGGATTAAACAGCTGATAGAGTAACCTGAAAACCTGAAAAGGAGTTAAGCATGAATTATTTTCACAAAACAGGTTCATTGTGATAGTTTTTTTTTTTAGAATTACCTTTTGTGAGTCTGAAAATGCAGCTCTGTTCTGGTGCTTTTGTGTCACTACAGTCCTGACAGGAACAGTATTTGTACTTTAATTTGACAGGGCTTGGTGTTAAAGAGGCAAAAATCAACTCACAAGAAATCATACCAGAGGAAATTTTGTAACTGTATAGCAGTCGGTGCTGTTGTTTTATTTTCATCAGAATTTTAATTCATCTTGAGACGAGAGGGAGGATTTAATGACAGCATGTTTCACACATGGTCAGGCAGCACACCAGTCGGGGTTTCCCTGCTGTGTGCAGTCAGCGAGATGAGGTCATTGTTAGGGTTTAAACCCAACACGAGCTTAATCTGGGAGATAAGGACTGGATTTGGATTTATCACTGAAAAAGGGTCACATGCCATGTAGACCATCAGTAAATGACATGAGCTCCCCAGCTGTTCTACAAACAAATATTTCCTCTGGGACAGCCAAATACTTTGACTCTTGGAAGATTCTCAATGTTTACAGTGGTATCATGATCCCTTCTTGGCCTGCAGAGACTCACTGACATCCGTTGAGCCCGATTCTCCTCTTTTCAACGTACATGTTTGTTTTATTATTCTTTTAGGTTCACTGTGATGATTTAATGTCATTGTCCAATGAAATGGCTCAACAAACCCCCCAAAACATTAGCACTCCACCTTAAACGGCATGAGTGTGACTTAATCTGTATTCACTGTGATTTATTCAATATTATACTTAGTATATAATTTATATATTTTGTTCTATATTGAAAGGTTTGTAGATTTGTCTTCTAGGTTCTAATTACTTATTTAAATGCCAATCAATTGGAAATGTTCAGAACCTTTTACGCACACAATACTACAAACTACTTGTAATATGTTTTTCTGAACAATAACTATATTTAAACAGGAACCCTTGAAAATCTGTCAGGGTCGTTCAATACGCTCAATGAGATTTGCGTTGAAAGATGACATTTATAATAATTAGCGTGATATTTTATTGCGTTCAGGTTAATTGCAGTCGCCGGGGGAACAAATCTCGCTAGGGGAAAGTTCCACTTAGTTCTGTCCCACTCTCCACATACGTGAGAGAAATGGGTCAAAAGAGATTGGATATGATGATGACAGAAACGACCTGCCGTCCTTCCTGCGCGTCCGTCCGGTGGCAGACGGGGGAGCGCACACAGATTATGCACCAATTATAGTCGATACAGGGCATTAATGGGATTTAAAGGGATTTACACGGTGCTGTCCAGTCAAGTGCTGCATGCTTTGGGGATGACATCATTATGATCACCTCACATACCGGCTGACCCCCTCCTCCCGCCCGAAGAGTAGCCTCATAGACCCGCTTACCTGCGCGCTCGTCCCGCGTCTCACCGGACTGCGCTCGTCACGGCGCATTTGTTCTCTGATAGGATAGGAGGACGCCAACGCTGCCTCCCCCCGAATCACTCTCCTCTCCCCGCTCCCCTCCTCTCTCCTCCGGTGTGTCGTGTTTACTATAGGTGAGATTGGCCGTATAAATTCCTGCGTGTGCGCAGATCTCATTCTCAGAGGCGCATGAAAAAGGAGGAGGTCTAGGAAAACAAGCGACGAGCTGCGCTCCTGCTGCGTTTCTGATGTTCGCTGGGATAAACGCAGGAGAAAAAGACAGACTTCCCGTCATCAAGGGCGGAGGAGGCTCGGTGGATGCGGGGAAGCAAACGAGAGGACGGGAAGCGCGGATGTTTATTGAAGTGGCAAATAGTGCTTATTAAAAAGAAGCCTTTCCAGTCATCAGCGATGGACTTGAGGTGTCGGCGCTAAGGTAGGAGCCACTGGGGTTACGTTAGCGCCTGGGCGCGTCATGAGCACCGAGGATGGAGAACGCAGCTGCACTGTCGCTCAATAACCTGCTAGTCTTTTATTATTCAAATATAATTCGTGATAGCATGTCTGACTCTAAGACTTCGGTGTTGTCAGT
Organism: Antennarius striatus; assembly: GCF_040054535.1. Lineage (NCBI taxonomy): Eukaryota > Metazoa > Chordata > Actinopteri > Lophiiformes > Antennariidae > Antennarius > Antennarius striatus. Next base: position 8,070,888 of record NC_090780.1, on the reverse strand, counting down.
GGTACATCGGGGATGTTAACCGCAGGAGGTGCAAAGAGACGCGATGATGCGTTTAAGACAGACCCACAACGCACCGGCCTGGAACGGACCGTAACCTGCTCCTTTGCGCAGCTGATGCCTCCAAGGGAATAAAGTCAGAGGCGAATACAACTGATAGCAGGCAGGTTCAGTCGAACGAGGATCAGGTGTGATTATTCCAGAATGAGATGTGTCTCAGAGGACGGGGTTCTCTCCGCGCACAAAACATTATTTTATCAGACGTGGAGCTTCACGGTTGTGTTTTGGTCAATGGGTCCTCATACTGTCACGTTTTTGACCTCTATGATATCTCTCATGCTGTGAGGTCTGTAGCAATAGGCAGGGGCATGATGACACCGTGGGCCTCATGCATCAGAGAATGAGGATGTTGGTATGAATATGAGTAAGAAAGTCAATATAATTGCTTTAAGTGCATGTGAATACATTTGGATTCAGTCATTTGACTCAAACTGACTTTCACCTTCACCAGATAGAAAACGTATTTGCTTGTACAACAGGAACTATTTTCATTTATATTATTCCTTCATGAAGCAGGTAGAAACAGCTTGTTGGAGACAGCAGAGGAGCTAACATTTCAAAAGGCTCCGACGTGAAATGATTCTCAGTCCTCTGTACGCGTATATGTTGTCACCCCTGGGAAAATGACGAGCTCTGACGAGGCTTGCAGAATTCTTTTTTAATATACAGCCTTCATTTTATCTCATCCATTTTAGTAGACCGGTGCTGCTGCTTGAGCAGGATGTAAATAATCAGCGCTGTCACCATTGTGCTTTCACATCACTGTTTTTTTTATTTCGGTCACAATCATGCTAAGCCAAAAGAAACTGAATACATGTAGCAATCTGTAAGAGAACATAATGTCTCCATTGGATTACAGTCATACAGCAGGTACGGATTTGAAGTTATCCTGAGACGGGCTACTATATAATTTATAACACCCAACGTTTCTTAGATTTATGGCCCAGAGATGCTCCTTGATGGTCGTTTGTCCACAAGTCAAACATCATAAATCATGTTTCTCATTCGAGTCAAACCACAAGTCTGTCCTGCAAAGGACTTTAAAAAATGTGTACCGAAACAGATGCTTGAACAGCACCAGAGGGACTCGGATGTCCAGTTCTTTATCCAGACTACATCTAAAGCAAGAGGTGCCTTTAGGTCTGCCTCCATTTACAGGTAGTTCAGAGCTGGTGAGTCAGAGGTGAGATTTATGGACACAGGAAATTCACTCATCAAGTTTCTCTGTCACTTACACTAGTGTGTAAACATACGACAGTCTGGTAATAGCAGCCCTCTACAAACTCAGGGCTCAGCCTCCATTCGCGGTTCCCACGGGGTAAGTGATTGATTCTGACTTTAATTTGATTTTCATCTATTTCCGTCCTGTTTCTCTCTCCTTCTCTCTATATGTTTGACCCTGCTAAGGCTCCCAGTTCTCCAAGTTCTTCTGATGACCAAGGGCCCCCATGGCGCTTATTCATGAGCCTCGTGCCCCCTCTCCTTCTCTGTCTGGTTTCAACACGCCCCTCTCTGACCCTCCATCCTTCAATCACCTTGATGCAGAAACACCCTGCACCCCAGAAATGGACCTGACCCCAACCCAGTGTGTCCTTCGTAATGTCCTCTCCAAAGACACCGGAGGTGTTGGCGAGCCTGGGGGTGGAGGAGGAGGGGGGCAGAATGTGGGGCACAACCAGACGCCGTGTGAGGAACAACAGGAGCACTTTGCCAACAGCGTCCTGAAGCTCCACGAGCATGATGGGAGTCCTGGAAGGACAGAGGGAGATGGGCCAGAGCTGGACAGAAGCATGGTCAGGAGCCAGGCGGGGGACGCCAGACTACAATGCCAATCCACCGGAGGGGGAGGAGGCTTCCTGGAGGGGCTGTTTGGGTGTCTGCGGCCTGTATGGACTATGATTGGCAAAGCTTACTCCACCGAGCACAAACACGACCTGGATGGTGAGTCGAGCAGCCAAATCAATCTTAATAGAAAACATACAAGCACATCTACACACACTGACATGAATGGTTGTTTTTAATGGGTGCAGCAGCAATTTAATTGCAGTCTTTGAAATGCAAATTCAATTATCTAATCCCAACTGTTTAATTACAGTAAAAATAACTCCCACCAAGGCCATGTTGTAAACAAACACTTTGACGCGGAAGAGCAGCATTTAGAGTAAGAGACTGTTAAAACAGCAAAGGGTTTATTCCTCCTGATATTTTCCCCCCATCCATTCACCTGCTGGTGCCCACCCCCCCCCCCAACAAAACTAGCTCCCTGTAACACTGTGTTGTTTATGTCTGCAGCCACTACAATAACGTGGTGCTCCCCAGGGACTCCTCTGCCAAATCTGCTGCATGAATTATGCATGGCCATGCTCTGACCCTGCGCTTCTCATCTCTATTAACGCAAACCTGACACACGTGAGCGTGTGCTCGGGTATAACTGCACACACACACACACACACAAACACACACACACACACACACACACACACACACACACACACACACACACACACACACAAATAGAAGCACTTCATATATATCACCAACACAAACACAAAGGTCTGATACAATAACAATAAAAACTTGATAAAATGAATACAGCATCACACATCAGGTTCCATCAGATTTATACACCTTCTTTTCCTTTATGGCTTTCTGGTATTTTATCACCCATTTGACTTCCATGTCTCCCCTGAATGCCCCTCCTCCCCCATCTCTCATTGTCTCCTTTCCTCTCCTTTTCATCCTGGGTTGTTATCACTGCCAGCCCATCTGCACCTCGCTGCTCTCCTCCTCTGTGCATTATGGGGAATCAAAAACACGGTGGAGAGCAAAACGGATATTATAAAAATGAAATAAATAGGGTTGTTGCAGCTGAGTGCCTGTGTGCCATATTACAATGCTCTATTTTTAAGCTTTGATTGGAAGGCACAATGTAATAGAATAGAAAGCAGAAACCGTGTCTGTCGTTCATTGATTGTGAAGGACTTGTGTTGTCTGGTGATGTTCTAAATTTCCTCAATTTTTCAGATCAACTTCTATGGCCCTGGGGTTATAGTGCTGCTTCAGATGTGGCTTTATGTCTTTACTGTGGGACATTTGAGGGGCTCATTAGAGACAGAGCCTCCAATCCATGACTGGAAATCATTAATCATTCACATGTCCTTATTAATATGATAAATCCATCTGAATCTTATTTTCTCGGGTTGAGCACAGCAGCAGAGCAGACTTATATATATTCTGTATTAACAGTCTGTCTGCAGCTACACGGACCCCTGCTGACCCTTGGGGAACCCCCACCCCCCCTTTTTTCCCTCTTTAAGCTCACAGAGCTACAACCATCATCGCCGTCACCACCTCCCTACTCACCAGAAAGCCATTCTTAAATCTCTGTCTTCTAGCAAACCCTCTCCTGAGCTTTGGACCCCTGTTTCACATCGGCTCCACAATGGCACTAAACAGGATTTTAATGCCATTGTGGAGGGGGAATTACTCACAAGAGATTAGAGCGTCCTGTCTCTGCCTGCAAACCCAGAGTGTTAGATTAAGGTTAAGTTCAACTGCACAACAAGATATCAACTATGCTGTGTCGACTGTAAGAGCTTTTACAGTTACAGGTCTATTAGTGCAAAATAGCATTACTGATGAGCAACTCATTTCTTTTTTTAAATTCTTTTTTCTTGTTTTGATAAGGTTGAGATTTTTCTTTACAGAAGATATAAAATGTGGACATGTCAAGGTAATAAGTGCCGAATAAAATTATTTGCTTTTTTGCTGAGAGTTAGTTAACAAATACCAGTCATACATCTTTGCAAGCCAATAATTTAATTTCCCAAAATGTCTAATCTATGCTAAAGTATTCTTTTAAATAATTAAGAAATTAAACTAAAAGCAAATCATGTAGCCTGAGAGAATAAATCACAACACAAAAGGTAAATAAAATTAACTGTACAAGCAGGTTATTTCAGCTTCCAGCTTAATTTCCTCATTCTTCAATTATTAAATATTAATATGACCATCAACCCATCGATAAAGGACCTTTTACTGTACAGATAAACTCACCAGCTGTTTCCTCTTCATGTGTTTCAACCTCAGAGGCATGGGAGGTTCCATTTGAGGAGATTTCCGACCTGCAGTGGGTGGGCAGCGGTGCCCAGGGGGCTGTTTTTCTGGGAAAACTGCACGGACAGGAAGTGGCAGTAAAGAAAGTGCGGAATATCAAAGAGACGGACATCAAGCACCTGCGCAAGCTCAAACATCCCAACATCATAACGTTCAAGTTCGTAAAAATGCTCCTCTGTCCTATCAGTCACATGTAGAGATCACTACACTGTAATTCCATGTCTACAGTGTGTGTGATGGGTTCCATTTCTCTGAAAGTTTGTAAATCCAAACAGCTGTGATATTTCACTCCAAAACAGTCTTCGAACTTATATACTTCTCTGTACTCTCAGGGGTATTTGTACTCAAGCGCCATGTTACTGCATCATCATGGAGTACTGCGCCCAGGGACAGCTGTATGAGGTACTGAGAGCAGGCAGAAAGATCCAACCATCTCTGCTCATGGACTGGGCAATGGGCATTGCCGGGGGGATGAATTATCTGCATCTGCACAAGATCATCCACAGAGACCTCAAGTCTCCGAAGTGAGTTTGAGGACTCTGAAAAAAATCAGCTGTGATTGAAATGTTTATGTTCTCCGTCTAATCTGTACCGGTGTGAAGTGTAAGACACAAAACGGATGGATATCTCTACTGTGTTACAACATTTAGAACAATTTTTCCCAACATCTGTGGAACTTGTCATTGTGTATGTGACACCTCACCACATATGTTACATACATCTGTTGTGATTAGTTAATTTACATACTTTTAGAGGCCTAATAGGTAAGAAACAATATTGGTGTAAACAATCAGAGAAAAATCTCACAGTATTAAAGAAAGTAAAATCACATCTTGATCCGGATTCCCTTCAGAATCCATTCCTATAGTCACCTCTCTGTGACATCTTTTCAGAACTTTTTGTGTTGAGCTTTTAGAACACATGGATAATGATTCACCAATGTAATTTTAAGTGATGATTTTGAATATAATGTTGAAAACCGATTTAACGTTATTGCTTTCTCCAAAGCATGTAAATCTAACCTTGGTGCTTTCTTCATTCCAGCATGTTGATCACCTACGATGACTCGGTAAAAATTTCTGACTTCGGTACGTCCAAAGAGCTCAGCGACAAGAGCACAAAAATGTCCTTTGCCGGAACAGTGGCCTGGATGGCTCCTGAGGTCATACGCAACGAACCCGTCTCAGAGAAGGTGGATATTTGGTAGGTGTCATATCAATTTAAACCATCCATCAAAATCAGTCAGCCTGTTAAATTGTCTCTTATCGTTTGTCTTATCCGTCATAGGATCTCATTATCTGTAGCCTACTACAGTACAGAGCATGAGATGACATTACCAGAAAATCTATTCAGTATTATGTAGAATATCTCATTACATGAAATTGTATAGGGCCTCAGCCATATCTGATGGGTTACCCTATGTGAGGCCCTGATCCCTCAATACATTCTCCCTCTCTCTTTCTTCCTTTCTATATCCCTCTATCACTCTTCCTTTCCACCCTGAAAGGAACGCCAGCTAATTTAATAATTGATTTGCCAGATGCTGTAGTGCTCAAGAGAGGCTGGAATAACCTTCTGAGCCAGAGGATGGTTTGGCCCAGAGCCAGTGGTGCATTAGCAGAAAAGTGCAAATTGGATTAAAAAGCTTTTGATGATGAAAAAAAGGAAAGCATGGATGTGAGCTGTGCAGTTTTGTTTAAATTTATGTAAATTGTATCTACATACTTCAGAAAAGAGTGATTTGAACAGGAAGATGCTGTGGAGAAGTGTTATTATGTATATATAAATTTTTGTTTGGTGCTGACATACATATAGACCTTCAAAGAAAGACGATATAAAATTAGCAAACAGTAGACTTTATATTTAACACGCTGATAAATATATTTAAAGTAGAAACAAACACACAAAACTTTAACACTAACATTATATATGTGTATGTGTATATATATATATATATATATATATATATATATATATATATATATATATATATATATATATATATACGTGTGTGTATATATATATATATATATACTGTACGTGTATGTATGTGTGTGTGTGTGTGTTTATATATATATATATATATATATATATATATATATATATATATATATATATATATATATATATATATATATATATAATTAGTATCAATTCAATATATCAGAATACTGTAGTCCTTCATCTAATTAGTTACCTTGAAATCAAGGTCGTCTTCTTTTGACTTTATATCATGAATGACAAACAACTAGGTGGAGCAACTCTAAAAATACACATGCAAACACAGCTTTAGACTCGCACACACAAACACACACACACACACACACACACACACACACACACACACACACACACAGTGGTGATGTTATTGTCACCTTGGATATTGTGCATGGTCACCACAGCAATTCAACAACAGACCTTCCTTAGCTACCTTCCCCATGGATGCTGCTCTCTTGCTCTCCTCATAAACAGATGTAGATCTGGTGGTCAATGAATCTCTGAACTAGAGACATAAAATGTCATGTTTTGGCAAAAGTTGGGAAATCATACTTCACCAATTACTTATATTTGCTGTAGCTGTGTTGAATTTCTAAGGTTAGATAACTGTGAGAGACCAGGAAGGATAGTTTCAGGAATGAGTGCATCAGAGGGACAGCACATGTTAGAGGTTTGGAGATAAAGTCAGAGAGGCCAGACTGAGATGGTTTGGACATGTCCAGAGGAGATAGTGAATATATTGGTAGAAGGATGCTGAGTTTTGAACTGCCAGGCAGGAGGCCTAGAGGAAGACCAAAGAGGAGGTTTATGGATGTAGTGAAAGAGGACATGAAGGTAGTTGGTGTGAGAGAAGAGGATGCAGAAGACAGGGTTAGATGGAGGCAACTGATTCGCTGTGGCGACCCCTGAATGGAAAAGCCAAAAAGAAAAGAAGAAGAAAAAGAATAACTGACCAGATACAGGAATAAGAGTGAAACTACAGATGAGTACATAGTGGTAACCACAGGGAATTGGTGGTGTAATGTATTTTATTTTAGCTATTTCCAGAAAACCTATAAAGGTTTTTCCTTTAAATATTAACTTACATTATCCGAAAAGTTTCTAATATTCAAACCAGGTAATTTGTGGCCCTGTGATGAACTGGTGGTTTGTCCAGGGTGTACCCGACCTCTCGCTCATAGTCAGAATGGATAGGCTCCGCAATAACCCGTGACCCGGATTTGGATAAGTGGTTGAAGAAGATGAATAACTGAGACCTAGTCATTTTATTTAGGCTAAAGGTTTCTATTGAGAGTGAGGAAGGAACTCCAAGATGACGGCTGATGGCTGTTGATCGTGAGACCCCCCACTGTAGAGATCGAGAACTGTTCACACTAACAAATTTTTCATGGATCCAAACTGAACAATCCATTCAGTCTGCCCACAAAGCATTAGCATCAAAGGCTTTCTTAAATCTTCATTAGTTTGAGAAAAGTTTGAGATTTCACTCGTGATTCTTTTCATGGTTTCACGTCACATATTTATTAGTGTGTCTGACGCTAACTGTGTCATATCTCTCTGCAGGTCCTTCGGTGTTGTGCTTTGGGAGATGCTCACAGGGGAGGTGCCCTATAAGGATGTGGATTCCTCTGCTATCATCTGGGGAGTGGGCAACAACAGCCTGCAGCTGCCTGTACCTGATAGCTGTCCAGACAGTTTCAAGCTACTCCTGAGGCAATGCTGGTGAGATGGCAGGAGAGGATGGGTCAGACAAAGATGGGTGGCAGAATGTTGAGAGAAAACATTGGTGTATGAAGCTTTAAACTTCTAATACCGTTGTATTAGAATACAAAAGAAGAAACAAATGATAATATAGGAGATGTTCTTCTGGGTCTTTTTATGAGAAAAGGTCTGTTTGAATTGTTCACAGGAACTGCAAGCCAAGGAACAGGCCTTCCTTCCGACAGATCCTCTTGCATCTGGACATCGCATCCGCTGACATCCTATCAACTCCACAGGAAACCTACTTTCAATCTCAAGTGAGCTTCTTTAATCTATATTTCAAAGTGAAAGTGGATGGATTAGGAGAAGGAAGTCAAAGGACGCTTAATTCAGAAACTAAATGGGGGATTAAGATATAATATAATTGACAACCATCAAATTTATATAAATAAATTGACAATAGAAGATATATGTATGAACTCTACATACCTCTTAATAAAAAGTAAAACTGCTGTTAACAGCAACCATTTTCATTTTGGTCATTTTGCTTCCATTTATTTCCAGTCTGCTGCAGTAGAGGCAGTCAGTGCAGAGCGTGCAGCTGCAGCGGGGCCCCCAGTCTCTTGGGAGCCCACTAATAAAACCAGCCTCCATTCACAACATATTATTTTTGCTTCCTTGCTCTTTGTTCCTGGTCACATGTGAGTGCTGATCTGTGGTCAGGGAAAGAACCTTTATAAACCTTTGTCATATCTGTATGATGAAGAAGGAAGGTCTGTGGCCCCGCATTTAATAGGATGGGGGATGGTAACCCATGAAAATATGTTAGAATGCAAACGAATGCAGGAAAGGAGTCTCAGAGAAAGAAGTATAATTGAGTAGAAGGTGCGTTAACTCAGCCATGTGTAACCACGGATCCATTTATAACTCCAGCATATAAAATGTTGAAACACATAAACACACAAAATGAATGCAATTTTATTTCTTCCTCAGAGCAACGCACTGCCCCCTCTCCATCATTCTTCTCCACCGTGCAAAATACAAATATCTTTCACTCTTCCCACTTATCCTTGATGCTTTATTTCTCCCTATTCCCCTTCCCTCTTATAAACCCTCTACAGTTTCTTTTCTCTTCCCATAATGGATTTTTCTCGTGACATTAGAAAGAAGTATTCACTGCTGGAGAGTATTGATTGCTTTAATGGCAGGGAGCAGAGAGCAAAGGAGAGAAAAGGGACTGGAGACATAGTGGAGTGCAACAGAGTCCATTAGCTTAATAAGAAGAGCTTTGGCCATGCCCTGACAGAAAGATGCACATGCATGTTTGTGTGCACACTGGTGCATCTGGCTTCCTTTGTCCTTTGCTATGACAGGTATCAGATAACAGCTGTCACGCTCCAGTGTTTGGGGAAATGCCCATGCTGCATCCTTTTCTGTGCTCATGTCATGTTAGTCCATGTTTGCTTTCACTCCCCGTTCATTGATTATAATTTGAGTTTGTTGGGTTTCATTTCATAGATGCATACAAATACATTAATTTAGAGATTTTTCAATAGATAGAAAGCACAATTGTGTTTATTCTCAAATGTCATTATTTATTGCTAATATTACTACTCAAACTAACTACAGGCAATTGAAACACAAAATTCAAAAGCAGGCTTTTTGAAAAATGTTAACAAATGAAAACAATAAAATCAGAATGAATTAATTCTGTATATACAGCTAGCAGTTGCCTGGTCTCCTGCTGTCTGTTTCATCCAAAGACAAAGTAACTTAAGTCGCCAAAGTATAGCTACACCAACATAAACACTATAATCAACAAGGCAGTCAGAGACTGCAACATCCCGCGACACCCCTGAATTCAAAATTTTACCCTGACCTACTTTCATAGGTCAGGGTCATTTAATAAAAGACCCATGAACCAACATGTACTGGTGCATTCTATGTGTCCTGAGATTTCAGAGATGTGTACCGAAAAAGGTATAAAAGTGAAAATGTGAGCTTGACTAGTTTTTCAAGGTCAAGTTTGTGATCTAATTTTCATCCCCGTGTCTCCCCGAATATAACACCTTTACCAATATATTCACTATGTCTCCTCTGGACATGTCCAAACCCTCTCAGTCTGGCCTCTCTGACTTTATCTCCAAAACCTCTAACATGTGCTGTCCCTCTGATGTACTCATTCCTGATCCTATCCTTCCTGGTCACTCCCAGAGACAACCTCAGCATCTTCATCTCTGCTACCTCCAGCTCTGTCTCCTGTCTTTTCCTCAGTGACACTGTGTCTAGACCAAACAACATCGATGGTCTTACCACAGTTTTGTACACCTTCCTTTTAATTTTAGCTGAAACTCTTCTCTCACACATCACACCTGACACTTTCCTCCACCCGTACTATCTGCCTGTACACGCTTCTTCACCTCTTTTCCACACTCTCCATTGCTCTGGACTGTTGGCCCTAAGTACTTAAAATCCTCCACCTTCTTGATCTCTTCTCCCTGTAGCCTCACTCTTCCACTTGGGTCCCTCTCATTCACACACATGTACTCTGTCTTACTGCGGCTAACCTTCATTCCTCTCCTTTCCAGGACAAACCTCCACCTCTCTAGCTTCTCCTCCACCTGTTCCCTGCTCTCACTACAGATCACAATGTCATCTGCAAACATCATAGTCCATTGAGATTCCTGTCTAACCTCGTCTGTCAGCCTGTCCATCACCATAGCGAACAAGAAGGGGCTCAGAGCTGATCCCTGATGTAGTCCCACCTCCACCTTGAACTCCTCTGTCACACCTACAGCACACCTCACCACTGTCTTACAGTCCTCATACATGACCTGTACCGCTCTCACATACTTCTCTGCCACTCCAGACTTCCTCATACAATACCACAGTTCCTCTCTGGGCACCCTGTCATAAGCTTTCTCCAGATCTACAAAAACACGATGCAGCTCCGTCTGAGTTTTGGACATCCAGACAGGAGGCCTAGAGGAAGACCAAAGAGGAGGTTTATGGATGTAGTGAAAGAGGACATGAAGGTAGTTGGTGTGAGAAAGAGGATACAGAAGACAGGGTTAGATGGAGGCAACTGATTCGCTGTGGCGACCCCTGCAGGGAAAAGCTGAAAGGAGAAGAAGTTTTGTCTTTCTGTCTTATCTGGCTCCTGAGATATATGCAAAAATATCTCAGGATAGAAAATAGATTAGACCATAGATTGTAAATACATTACAGTACAATTTACAATACACCGCTTTGATGTAACAAGGCAGTCAGAGACTGCGACATCCCACTACCCCCCTGAATTAAAATTTTTACCCTGACCTGCACATTTTTGTACCTCTGGCTTCCTGAAAATGTTGCTTTTTGTTTTGTGATTATACCTCATCGGGTTTCAGAGATGTGTACCTAAAAAGGTGACCTTGACCTTGAACTAGTTTTTCAAGGTCAAGGTTGTGATTTAATTGTCATCCCCTTGCCTCCCTGAATATAAAACCTTTTGTTTCATCTTTCTGTTTTATCCGGTTCCTGAGATATGTGCAAAAACATGTACAAAAGTTGAACTTTGATCTTGACCTAGTTTTCTCAAGGTCAAGGTCATCATCTCATTTTCATTCCCTTTGCCACACGAGTAATGTGCTTTTTGTTTCATAGTCATAGTCATCTTTCTATCTGCAACGGTTGTGAAGATATTTGGTGGACGGACGGACATACGTACACACGAACACTGACAATTACAATACATCACCGATTCGCGGGATGTTATCACAGTGGTAGTATTAAAAATACTGGAGGTGTTATTGATGGCAGAATTATTGGGAGTACAAATGTAGATTATAGTAGTGAAAATGGTAGCACTAATTTTAGTTTCACTGGATGAAGGAGGCCCTTTCGTAATTTAGAATGATGTGTCTTTTTTTTTTACCCCGATCTTTATCATTATAAATGCTATATTATCACTGAGATTTAGTTAGTTTGTTGATATCTTGTCTGAATGAAGTGTTTCATGTGTCTGAGCAGGTGGAGTGGAGAGATGAGGTAAGGCACCATTTTGAGAAGATCAAGTCTGAGGGGACATGTCTTCACAGGCTGGATGAGGAGCTGATCAAACGCCGTAGAGAAGAACTCAGGTTAGCAGAGAAATCATAACATGGACACGCAGAAGAGGAATGGATGTACAAAACAGTAATACCAAGACATACCGAGAGACTTATAAATATCCTTTGCTTTGTTTTCCTCCCTTCCTAGGCATGCGCTGGACATCCGGGAGCACTACGAGAGGAAACTGGAGAGAGCCAACAACCTCTACATGGAGCTCAATGCCATCATGCTGCAGCTGGAGATCAAAGAGAAAGAACTTCACAAGTAAGACAGCCACAGATGTGATGGATAATTTAAACTATTTCAATGTTCTATCATCTAACATTGCCTGAAAATGAAAAATAAAGTACACAAAATGCTGGAGTGTGAAACTGTTTCAGTTCTGTCAGACAGAAAAGCCGTTTTCAAGTCCAGCTAGATGAAGGAGAACAGAACAGCAGAAGAATTAATGGGGTTTTGTCTAGGGCAAAACCCTTACAGTGGGAATGAATTAGACACAGGGAAGAAACATGTATTGATTATCTATTTATCTTAAAATGTACTGCACTGTAACAATATTAAACCTGGGATTGTAATCATTCAAATACTCTTTCATCATTGTTTAATCTGTGTTGTCCTACTAAGAGATCATGTAATCATTTATTGGTAATGGGAAACAAATGGTTGTTGCACACATCCAGTCACAAAGCGCCATTATATGTAACAGAGTGCTCTTCTGTGATGACGAGTCATTGTCCATTTAACAACTGGTGTTGTGTTCAAATACCAGGAGGGAGCAGTCTCTGGACAAGAAGTACCCTGGCTGCTTCAAGCACAGCTCCAGACAGTCAGCGTCCTCCAACTCCATGGAGAAACTCATGAAGAAACGCAACGTACCTCAGAAGCTGCCCTCACACAGCAAGAGGTGGGAGCAAAGAAATATCTCTGTTCATAGTCTGTTGTCCCGTTTCCCCAATCCGTGATTCATTCTCCTGACATTCAGATGTAATGGGACTAGAAATTGGATGTTAAAAGACGTTACATGTTGTGTTTTTTTGCTCCATACATTTAAAGTGGATGTCGAAGGTTGCCTGAAATTTGAACTTTTAAGCCAATCTGTCCCATTACATTCCCTAAAACCATTAACATATTGATTTTCCTGATGTGTTAATGATGATAACTTGTCTAACTAGCCAAGGTCACTGTTTGTGGTCAATTACAACCAAACATTATAATATATAGTACACAAACACCCTTTTCAAAATTGCCCACACATACAAAGTCTAATATTGTAAGAAGAATTTAATTTTGATTAACAAACTGTCAAAATCCCCCATCTATTAATCAGAATTGTATCATTGACAAGATCCTGTATCACTGTGAATAATTCATTTTGTATTTTTCTTATAAACTTTAGTTTGTGTGCCAACATTTTGTTACTTACCTTATTATTATTATTATTATTATTATTATTATTATTATTATTATTATTATTAACTCCTCAATGCTTCTGTGCTTTCCAGGCCAGATATACTAAAGTCAGAGGTAATCCTCCCCAAACTGGACTCTTCCATAACCCAGGTCACGATCCCCAGCAAGGGTTCTACCTCCCCCGGCCGCTCTCGCCGAGGGAAACCCCGTTACAGGAAGGCTGGTAAAGGCAGTAGTGGGGACTTGGCTCAGCTTAAAGCCACTCTGTCCTCCTCATTAGCGATGGTCAACTCCACCACGTCCGTTCCCAGCAGCAAGCAGCATTTAGACCCAAGTGCAGCCCTCATTATGATGCAGCATGACCTGCTGCTCAAGAAGATGTACTCCTCAAGCCCAGATCTCATTTCAACAACATTAGAGGCTGAAGGTCGGAGAAAGGGGCAGGTCAGGCCAGGCCTGGACAGAACGAGTAGCCAGAGCGCTTCGGCTGGTTTCGGAGAGAGCAGGAGCTCTGGAGGGCGGGAGGAGGGGCCAGATGTTGGTGTGGGGACCGATGATCTGGCAGAAACACCTCCACGCAGTGACACACCCAGTGAAGATGCAGCTTCCATTCCCTTCTCCAGCAGCCCTGACTCGCCATGTGGCAGGGGGGCGGCTGCAGGGAGAACATCGGGGCTCGGGAATCCCCGCATTTCTCATGAGGCCGAGGAGAAAGAAGATGGGGCAGTGATCACACGTTCACCCAGGAGTCAACGCCTCACGCCTGCAGCGCTGCTCTACAGGGCGGCAGTCACACGCAGTCAGGTGAGACCGTCATGATTTTTTTTTTTGCTTGAATATTTGATATGGTGAAATCCAGATAGTCAAAATGAAAATCATTTTGTTGGTAGTGGTAGCTGCAACGTTTACTTCTTGTTTAAAGTGTTAGATGAGAATTTTGTGTTAGATATGACTGGTAAATACATATCACCTAAAAATATCACCATGTACAGAAATTTAAGCATCCTTAGGGTCCAGTCTGAGCAGGACAGGACCCTCTGAAATGAGGATAATTAGTGGTTTTAATATATATTTTTAATTTTCTTCCACAGAGGCGTGGAGTGTCATCAGAGGAAGAGGAAGGAGAAGTGGATAGTGAAGTGGAGTTGCCAAGGAGACGGTAAGACTTAGATAAAATTATTCACTGCCTTCTGTCTTCATGTCTCTCTGTGCATCTGTAGGAGTGTTCACGTGTTCACAGAATTACATCCTGTTAGCAAGGGGTTTTAATAATACTTTTTTTAAATTTTCCTTTATATGGTTTTGTAGGATTCATTCCACAGCATGTTAGGTTTGAGAACCTACTGTTTTCCGTAAATTACTTCTAAAGGTAATACCAGCTAGTCTATTTGTATTTTTATATCGTTTCCATTGTTTTCCCATTCAGACGTCCAGTGAGCATGACCAAGTGCCAGTCCCTGTCCACCTTCAGCTCAGAGAACCTGTCGGTCTCTGACGGTGAGGAGGGGAACACCACTGATCACTCACACAGCGGCACGCCGGACGTGGTCAGCACCAACACAGACGAGCGTCTGGATGACAAGAGCGATGACCTGCTTTCTCAAGGCTCAGAGATTCCCGCTGACCCGTCAGAGCCCACTCAGCTGTGCTCTGATGGGCTCTCTGAGAAGGAAGCCATCCTTCGACAAGTCAAGACCCATCTTACCAGTACTGAACATAATTATGAGGTAAGCTGCAGAGAGTGAGCGAAAGAATGTCTGACACAAGAAGGGACATATAAAGCTGATATGCAGACTGTGGGCTTTTGGAGTCAACTTTTAAAAAAGTCTGTCTAACTCATGGATTTTTTGTTTTTCCTTCAAAGCAGGGATTGTATGACGACTCAGACTGTGATAGTGCAGAACTGGACCATTCAGGAAGTGCCGAACCCATCCAGCCTCCAAACAACTGGTGAAAAGTCAGACATTTCAACCCACTCGGACACTTTCAGATGCAGCCTGTGAATGCTGTCTCTTCAGGGCTGGTTCAGACTATCCAATTTTTAGCCCATCCAGATTGATGTTGCCTATCTCGTGTGTAGTCTGAGCCGTCCCAATCGGATTTTTGCGAGACGGACTTATTCAGGAGGTAGTTTCATGTTGGATAGGGACTGAGGCGTCTGCAGTCTGAACAGCTCCTAACACTCCGATCAGATATGGCAGACCGTGAGGTCATATTCGCAACGCGAGAGGAAGGTGCCAGAAGGAAGAAATTGTCCATGTTTGGTGTGTGTGTATTTTCTCCACCTCTACCAGACAGTGATATCACCAATACGGCGATATCACTGTCTGGGAACAACTTTCATCGTCATCGTTGTTGCTGCCATCGCAACTATATGACCTCACACATTACGCGCATTGAACGAGGACTCCGCCCCGACGTCGTTGCTACGGCAACCTGTCAGATCGGCCGACGATGTGGCCCAGTCTGAACCACATTGCATTTGGACACTTGCTAAAAACAGTGTGAACAGTCATCCCTAAAAATCAGATATGGAAGGAAATCTGATATGCCTGCAGTCTGAACGAGGCCTAAGACTCAAACAGATCTTAATCATGATTGTGGACATTTCAGACAGAAAATGAAGACACATGTCCCTCAACTCATGCCAGTAACACAGAACAAACCCTTGGTGACTGTTCTCAAAAAGTATTCAGGGAAAAGGACATAAAATCCACTTCCTTTAGAGGTCAGTTCATTACAGTGGTGAGAAACTGACTTTGGGAACGAAGCCGATGGAGCAGCAGCCCCTTCTTTACCTCCACAGCCACCGCTGTCAGAACAAATTTACAAGAACATTTCAAATGAGTCCAACGACAGAGACCTCAGTACAAGAGGCCACCTACAAACCATTAATGGCTCTTTGTCCTCTATTTCATTTTGTATTCTCATTGTCATTTTCATTTGCATCCTACAGGAAAATGATTATAAATCCTGTCAGGGATTTTTTTTGAAAATATTTTTAAAAGATCTTTTCAACATCACTGGGACAGCCACGAATGTTCCTGTTTACATCTAGTCGATAGTCAAATACACTGATTTCTTCATGATTGTCGTATTTAATTTCCTCTAATATTATGCACTAATTTGTTAATTTAAAACTGTTTAATATTCCTCAAAAAACAATGTTTACATTTTTTACTTTTGTTTACATTTAATTTGTCAGATTGTTTCAATTTTATACTTTTGCGTTCTCATGTAAATATGTTAAGTGTAAATATGACATTGTAAAATGAACAAATTTTTTTAAATGTGAGATTGCTTAACTTTAAAGGTGCTGATGTTTCTAATTAGGTGGCACGATATTTGAACCTCAAACAGCTTACAGTAGTAAAATGTGCTGCACATACTTTTCATGTCTGAGCATCAAAATGCAGATAAATGGACATGTTCTGGTACGTGTAAGATGTCAATAGAACTATAGCAGAGTTTATTCAGGGCAGACAGGATTTTTTATATTTTTATTGCAGTGTATTGAAATTCAGTACAATTTCAAAGTTCCCTTTATGGACATCTGGCAGGGTAACTAGAAAATAGGATCACAGCATTGATCATGATGACCTTTTTTAGGCATGCCACATCATGTTTTCAATTGCCTTCCCAACACATCAGGTTAACCCTGACAAGCTCAGAGTCAAAATCCCAATTTACTTTGTCAGACAGTTATTTTTTCTAATGTTTAAGGGCTCCTTCATTAGACAGAATAATCCACATACCTGGTTCTGATTAACTTTTAGCCCCTATGATTCAATTTGACTGTACAACAGCACATGGCATCCTGTTCTGCTACTTTTTAACTCATATGGTCCCATTCAATAAGCTAGAAATGGCAGCTTGATTTTTTTTAAACTGGTGTCAACATGTTTTATTGGTTTTGTTCATTGGTTTTAACAGATTGCACTTCCCCTAATATTTCAATCTAAAAAAAAATTCTCCCGCTGGATGAAATGTTGCCAAAAAGCAAGCTTACTGCCCTCTGGTGTCAGAATTGTTGGAGGTACATTTTTTCCACCAGAGCCGAATGAAATGATTCTGTAGGAAGCGAAACATTTTTAAAAGTGCATTCCTGAAACTGTACAATACATATATTTAAGAATGAATTTAAAATAAAACCAAACATCTTAAGTCAAAACTTGTGTTTGATGTATTTCTGACAGTGACAAAATTCTCCAGGCAGATTGTGGTTTGAGCATTTCACATCTTTATTTCTGTAATTTTTTTTTAAACAATGTTGTGGCACCCAGGTCTAGTCTCAAAAACGTGCACAAAAGTTTTCTTTCCTGCAAATAAAAAATAAATTCTGATTTTAGCAAAGCAAAGAGCAGGAAACTAGTGTTAACTCAAAACCCTTTCTTTGTCTAATTCCAGAGCTGTAACCTCCATTTCTCAGTCTCATCGCATTTAATAGACAGATCAGTGTCAGTGTCCAGGAGTTAATCCCCCTTTGGTAGCTAAAAAAAAAAATATTTCCTCCATTTAAAACAAATATTTCAACAATTTGTAAGTATATATATATATAAGTCTTTACAAAATAAGTGAGGAGAGCCCTCTGCTTCCAACCCGAGAGCCAAACCCAAACCCCCAAAAACCTCCCATCCCAGCATATTGTTAACACAGGATCTCAGGACCAAGGGGGGAAAAGGGAATGACATGTTAAAGGGTGAAAAATGTCACGTGTAGTAATACACATCTTAAATTATCTGGAGAAATTCATTTGCGACTGTTGGAGAACATTTATGGAATTTGTAACTAAATGTCAGTGACAGTGCATGTACAGCTACGTAGCTTGTGACACGAGTGTAAGTCATATTACAAGCACTTCAGTTGGTGACAAAGGGGGAGGTGCTATGTATACTTATAGCTGGTGAATATGGACATAATACAGACAGACCGACTTGTGGAACTGGGTGAGGAAAAGGAAGTGAGTATACAAACAAAATAAAACAGTCTATTCTTTGACACTTCATTTTGCCTTTTTTTGCCCTTTATAAAGAAAAAAAGCTGACTGTACGGAACTAAATCTATTTGCCTATTCAGAGTTTTCCAACTCTACTCCTCTGACATGATAACAAATGATAGAAGGGAAGAGAGAAAAAAAAGACTAATAAATCATTAAAAACTCCAATTCCACTCAAAAGGGAATTAAAAACCTGTTTTTATTTTACTAAAAACAAAAGGAAATAAATAATGAACTAAGCGGATCAACTCAGACGGATGTCATAATATTTCAAATGAGAAAGAGGATGCATAATATATAAAACCAGATAGTTGCATTTACTGCTTTATGGTAGCCGATGATTTAAAAGTGAGATTTAGTGCAGATGCAGTGTCTTAGTTGTCTGCCAGTCCTGTGGCCTCAGATGAAAGCCTGGAGAAACAAACAGACACCCAGAGAGCCGGGAGGGAGAGAAAATAAGGCATGCAATCAGACAGGATAAATATCATTTACTGTACATTACATTGTAATAAACACAACACAAGGAGATCATCTGTATGTCGAAACAGGAGATGTGTGTTCCTGATATAAGTTAATAAGATTACTTGTCTGGTTTAGACAATCATTAAACCTACAGCTGATTCAGAGGTAAATCTCACTCTGATACTCGGGTTGGAGATGGACCGGTGTTGAAGAACTACTGTATTTCAGCATATTAAAACCATAGTTATTGGAGCCTTGCCAAGAGGTAGAGGAAAAGCTCAGAATATTATAACAGTGGAAACGACTAGCTTTGCTCTATCTTAAACGGTTAAAACAATTTGAATAATAAGCTAATCTCAAACTTTTTTAATTTGTACTGTGGTGTTTATCTTCTCATCCAGTTCTTGGCAAGAAAACAAATGAGTATTTCTCAAGGTGTGAATTGTTTTTAGTATAATGAGTCTTAACTGCTTGGATGCTTTTGGATTTCTCATATTAACAAAATGATCCAAAGGGTCGTTTGGCGTACTTGATACCTGAGGGAAGATTTACTTTGATATACTGTCTATAGATATATATACACTCCATTTCTACAACTAACAAGAATCACTTAAAATTCACTACAAGAAAACTATTCCCATAAATACAATGTGACATCTTAAAGAGCCGCTACCTGAGCAGAGCGTACACAAAGAGAAATGCTTCAGTATATCAGTGAAACAGTTCACTGCCCATGCTAAGATTAAAGTCCTTTAAAAAATATAATGCACTCGACATTTTATTAGAGACAAGTGAAACCAAGCTACGGATATAGATTTTATAAATATGGCATCAACCATCCATCTGGCTGTGCAACACTGGAGTCGTTCATTCTCTGTCAGAAGCGTGGCGTGGCACAACCAGATACAAAAGCAAGTGCAGGTCAAGACAACATGGAGCCCTCTCTGGTTGTGGGTAGTGTATGACTTATACTTCCTTGGTTAGTAAGGGGAGAGCCTTCGTCTTTTAGACTTGGAGCTCAGCTCGGGGGTGATTTTGGGCTCAATGGGGACTGGGTGTTTGGGGTTATTGGCCCCGCTGACGACATGGAGGGCCAGGAGAGGGATGGGCTTGAGATTAAGGAGACTTGACACACAGGCAGGAGAGCTGGGGAGCAGGGAATCAGTGGAGGAAGAGGAGGAAGAAGAGGAAGGAGGAGACGGCCCTGCAGCCAACAAGGACAGAGGAATGGAGGTTGAGGGGGGCACCACACAGGAGGAAGAGGAAGAGGAGGAACAGAAGGAGGAGGTAGCAGCAGAGGAGGTGGTGGTGGTAGTAGTAGTAGTAGTAGTGGTAGTAGTAGTAGTAGAGGTGGAGGGAGGGCACGGGCTGCTCTGTTCGGGGTTCAAGGAGGAAGAGGAGGGAGGAGGTTTAGAGGACTCTACACTGTAGAAAGAGAGACAAGGAGAGAGGGACAAGACAGTCGGGATGGATCATAGGGCAGGCTGGTGAGCAATGGGTATGTGTGTGTGGGGTGGGGGTGGGGGTGGGGGTTTAGGCGGAGGGGTGAGGGGCGTGAGGGAGTTACTCATAGATGTGATCAAAACACAAGACAAAAGCTTTATTAGACATGAGGTCAGTCCAAAAAAAAGAAGATCTACGGCGATGAATCAAAGTAAAGCAGGAAATAGCTGGTATGTATCTAGTTCAAGTCACCAGTGATCAACTAAAGACAGTCTGGATAGAAATCTACATCAGTAGGGGAGATGCTGCTGGGAGGAATGTAGGGGGATTTGAATATGATGTTAGCTCCATCTTTTAGACTTTGTTTATTGTTGTATTGTGACATTAAACCTAATCTTTTCAATTACTACCGTTATTTACATTAAAGTGGAGCTACATGTAAACGCTAGCTCAGTTTTAAGTCTGACTGTATTCTTGGAGCAGGAAGTATTTGAGAAACCATCATCTCACCTGGCGTCGATGAGGTATGAGGCCAAACTGATGCTAGCTGGTGAGCCTGTGATGGTGACCTGGCGGTCCGTAGATCCGTCCACTGGATTTGCAATCTTGATCTGGGCGCCTGACATTTGCCTGATCTCATTGATCTTGGCTCCCTGGCGGCCAATGATGCAGCCAATAAACTGTAGAAGAGAAGAGTTTCAAATGTATTTCAAACGTAGAAATTTCAAACGTAGAAAATTAGAAGTGTCTTTTTTTTTATTATTATGAGCTCTCTGTGACTATGATGGCAGCACCACCTTTCAAGAAAGCTGTGACAAAAACAAAAGCCTGGATAGTTAATGTCACCAGACAACAGCTTTAAGAAAACGGCCGGTTTTAAAAGAAAAAAAGATACACAGAATTTGGAGAATTTTGACATTTTATCATCTACAGTCTCAACATCACTGAAAGATTCAGAGGATCTGAGGAAATCTTTATATGCGAGGGACAAGGCTGAATACCATTACCGAATGGCTTTATCTTAGGACCCCCACATGGTTTTGTATTAAAAACCAGGAGGATTTTGTAGTAGAAACCATTTCATGGGCTCAGCAACACTCTGAAGAGCCGCTGTATGTGAACAAAGTTCATCACTGCTCTACAAATGCAGGTTGAAACTCAAACCATTCTAAGAGGAAACCAAATATAAACCAAACCAACAAGCACTTCTTTCACTCCAGGTGCCCAAGTCCATTCAAGATGGACTGAGTTGAGGCGGATCATCGTCCTGCAGTCTGAGGTGTCAGAAATCATTAACGCTGCATCCTCTGGGCTCACCGTCCGGCTTCTTATCTATGGTGGTATGGGAGTGGGGGGGGGGTAACCTGTGCATCTGTGAAGGGACTCTTAATGCTGAAAGATAAATTCTGTTTGTGGAGCAACATAAGCTGCCAGGTAGACACCTGTTTCAGGGAAGCCCTTGTTTATCTCAGCAGACAAAGGCAAACCACATTCAGGACGTATTACAGCAGCACGGAGTCATTAGAAAAGTCTGGCTGCTGAACCCGAGTCACTCAAGTCCCGACTTGTCACCCATTGAAATTGTTTGCCCCAATAAGAACCATCAGATAAGACAAAGGACCAAACTACTGCTCATTAGTACTGTACACAATTATACAACCTTTGTGGATATTGGTTAGTATATGAAACACAAATTCAAATTCAGTTAGCCACTTGGTATTGCCAAGGTTTTTATATGAAAGGTGGTCAGTGTTACACTTAATAAACACGTTTATATTCCTTCAGTAACTTTATTCGCCCGTGAGGTGATCAACACAGATCTGCTATTACAGCATCCACTTAACAGGTGCAACTCCCACCCCAAGGTTCCCGTGTGTAAAGACCCCCCACACACACACACATTGTTCACCATAAAGCACTGAGTAGAGGAGCAACATGTTAACAGTCAGGCATTATTTTTACTTTTTGTTCTAATCTGACTCAGATAGCACGGTTTTCATTAAAACACTCATTCAGTTCAATAAAATACTGATGTGAAAATGTACAAAAATTATATGATAAAAACATAACTTACATCATTTGGAATGGTCATCTCATGGGAACCGGTTTGGGCGGAAGCGTCCATCCCTGACAAGTAACAAAATGATAAACAGTGATATAAAAAAATACAAATATCAAAATGTGCAAATAAATCTACACGCAATGTGAGACCCAAGCGACAGAACATCAAAATATTAACAGTAATTCATCAGGTATTATTACTAAGAAACCTGAAAAAATACATTAATCCAAAAAAGATTCACTTTGAAGGCCTAAGTATGAATTTGTCATGTACTCGGTGCAAAATGTGGGGAAAAAACAAAACAAAACTGCCTGTACACACCATTATGTGCATGCTACTAACACTAGAATGAAACATTTATTTCCCTTGGGGGTTTGACTATATATATATATTTTTTAAAACTTTAAAAAAACCCACTCTAAACTTGACACCAAATGTGTTATTGGAGAAGACTGGTGTGATATACATGGAACTCATATATAAAGGGGTCACACTATGGCAGTTGTGTCTGTCAAACTCTTTATTTTGTGGTTGACCAGCTGAAAAAGTGTCGCACTGAGCGCCCAGGGGCCTCACTGTGCGTACCAGCGAATCCCTGGTTGCTGGGTGCGATGGGGAACGGGCTCTGCTGCATAGCCAGCTGGTGAAGCTTGGTGAGCTGTGGAGAGATAGCAGCAGAGGAAGACTGTGAGAGTGAAAGAGGAGACAGGAGGAAGAATGGAGGAAATGGGAAACACAGGAAGAGGGGAAAACAGAACAAAAACCTCACAGTTAGTACAGATAACGACAAAAACAACCAAACACCAACACTAAGTACTGTTGCAAGCAGATTTCTAGTCCATCCACAAAGTACTTTCTGATCCACTGGTGACAGATGATCAGTGTGCTTTATGATTTGTCTAAGTGGTGTAGCCCGTCCTATTCCTCCAAAGAGCAGGCTGCATCTCGCGGTGACGCTTTTTGTCTTTGGGGTCAGAGATGAGGTACAACGCATTGGAGTTTCTCTCTCAAATTGCATTACAAATTACCATCAAAATTAGCAATAAAAATAAAGAGGTGATCAAAAGTTTCTGTGTGACTTATAAACCCAAAGTAGCTTTAACCAACAAAAGCTACAATCAGCAAAATGCTTAAAAGAAATGACACAAATCTACACTTTACAAATGTGGCCATGTTTCATGCTGTCATTTATTTTTATCTCATGTCTTGCCATAACTTAGTCAGTTTAAACTAACAGTATACAAGTTCATATCTAATCCTCCTGATGGATCATCTAAAGCTAATTTTAGAATCAGAGGGAGAGAAAAATTAATCGTGCCGAAAGGAAAAAAAATGGGAAAGAGGATTTCTTTACTGAGGTGTTAATGAAGAGAAGAGGAAAGAACATGTTAATCTGGGACAGACCAACGAATGGAAGACAAAAAGGATTTTTTTTTTAAAAAAAGCACCAGGGACAGATTATTATTCATGATGGAACAGTGGAGATTCTGGACAAACAAACAAACAAAAAAACAATGCCAGTTTGATTTAAGCTGAACATCAGTAAACTGCTGAAGTACATAAACATAGGTATCTAGTTAAACTGCTGATAAATCAAAAATCAGAAGCAGATTTAGCTGCAAAACAAGGTGAGGGTAGATGGATAAAAGGGCAGTGTCATATTTTGGTACAAGTAGTAATTATGGAAGGGAGTGGGGGGGGGGGTCATTTACAAAAGTCTACTGCACTTACATCTGGCTGTGGAATCGTGTGCTGTCCTTGAACGGCATATGCCTGAAACAAATGAAAAAAGCTTTCATAGGCCTCACATCTGATTTTGGTCAGGTTATATCTCCAGCTGCGTTTCTCCTAAGACTCCAACAGATCAAATCTTACTCTGGACTAATAATTTAAGAAGCATTTATGTCTTGTCCAAAGTCTCCACATTTCTGGGAAAAGAAAAAAGTTTAGATACTCAGTGGAATTAGGCAACATCAGAAGGAGAACTTTTTTTTCCAACGGATTAAAATTGTATTTCATGTGATAGGACCTTGGATTGTTAGGTGAACAAGCAAGAGAAAGAACTGGAGTTCAGGCCAATAATAGAAGGAAGCAGGCTTCAACTCTGTGAGAATGCTCAGAACAATGAACTAAACACAAAGGCCACAAAACAGGATACCTCCACAGCTCAAGTCGTTAGGATGTCAGACGACTAGAACAGTGATACAGTTTAAACCGTAAGTATAAGCAGGTCTGGCTCAAACTGCTTCTAGACTAATACCCTAAGCTGTCACTCTCAGATATAATGGTCCTACCCAGTCTTCAGCTACCAAATTAAATGGAGAATTGCTCTTACTTCACGTTATACATTCAATGGCTACTATTAATACACCAAATACAACCACTCTGCTAAGTACATCCACATCCATGGAAACTGCAATAATGAGCTATTTTCCTCTATGAATATAATACAGTCCAGCTGAATACTGACTATGACCTCAGTGCCAACCTCTATGAATGTGTACAAAGTTGAATACATATTACAGACATCATCAAAACAGATTTCATGGTGGAGCAGTTGTACTGGATTCCACTGGACTGTACAGTGTTCATAATGATGTGGCCAGTGGTTGTAGGTTTCGAACTTTTAAGCACATCAAAGATTTCTGAGAATAATTGTCTGCAGAAAAAATGTTTCACAAACAGATATAAGTAAAAATACAAGACAACTAAAGCTAAAAGTACAACATGGTACAAAACATGGCGAATAAAGAGGAGGAATCCCTTGTTCTTCAAAAGTGTCGTATGTACCTGTCCACCTGCAAAGATGACTGGGGATCCTGAAGGCTTGGGCCGGTAAGGGATAGTGACCCCCTTAGGGGGAGACTGTATGAAACAAAGCAGATGGAGATAACATCACTCATCAGGTCTTAAGAGTTGGGGTGACATCACAACAACAATTCTAAAACACATTAATAATGCAGCACACTGGTCAGGTTGCTAAAATTAATGCTAACACCACACATCTTGATCCGGTAGGTCTTTGTTAAACCGAGCCCTTGTATAATTTTAAATTATCCTTTAAATTTTATGAAACTCTTAATTTAATCAAACACTGAAAACAGTACTTTATCACCTTGGCAGCAATGATCAAAATTAATTAATTTGACCCATAATAAATTTATGGTCATTTTTTTTCATAAATAAAAAGCAGCTGCAATCCTTTATTGACTTCACCTAAACTCAATGAAAAGAAGCCAAAAGCTCAGAGATCACACCACCTCAGATTGGTACTTTACAGATCAACTGCTTTCACTTACCTCAAGCATGACCACACAGATCTGCTTCACACACTCGATTATCGACTGGGGAGTACCAGCGATGGTGATGGCTCGCTCTGTTGAGTTGGGGAGCATGTCTCCTGCCACCTGCACCTGAGCGCCAGTCGACTGGAACACAAAGAGAGAGAAATGGGAAATTAGCATTAAGCAACCTGCAACATGAGTGTTTATAGTGAAGTCCTAAATGAAAAAGATGTCAGTCAGCAAACATTACAGGCATTAGACAACAAAATGAGAACACTATTTAAAAACTGCTTTTCAAAATAGTCACACTCTTACAATCATACCTGTGGGTGATCTATAGCAACAATTAACCTATACTGCACGTTTATTATGGTGGGAGGAAGCTGGAGATCCCAATAGAGAATGTGTGATGAACTCAGACACTGGGAGAACAGAAGATTTGAACCCAGGACCTTCTTGCTTTGAGCCAAACGCTTCCCGCTGTGCCAACATGCGGGAAGCGTTTTATGTTACATGATGCATACCTCTCGAATTTCCTTGATCTTGCAGCCACCTTTCCCAATGAGGGAACCACACTGGCTTGCAGGCACCACAATGCGTAGAGTCACTGGGGGCTTGCTGGTAGCCGTGCTGTTTGTCATTGAGCTGCTAATATCCTGGAACAAAAATAATGATTACCGTAACGATAAGCCGATTTGTGTTTGGCTTAATTAAAGCTGTGTGAAAAGTCTGTTTAAATCATGACGTACCTCTTCCAGCTTTTCAATGATCATGGAGAATGCTTTAAAGATGGCAATGGTTGGACCTGCCAAAGTAATGATCCTCTCAGGACAATTTCCCTCAGAGATGTTTATGCGAGCGCCGCTCTACAAACAGAAAGGAGTTAAAAGGATGAAACTTGAAGATTTCTTATGCAAGACAAAAAGTCTGCACTCAGCCGACTGACATTTAGTAACTGCTGTGCTTTGCCACAGCTAGAGTAAAGAATAAAACCTCACCTCTTCTCTCATCTTCTTCACCGATTCACCTTTCTGTTAGCAAAGAACACCATTTAAGTCAAAATTACTTATGACAGATATTCAAATAATTACAGCTAAAATAGAAAATTTCAAGCAGCATCTTACCTTTCCAATAATGCTTCCAACTTCCTAAAAACAGGAAAAGAGAGGCTTATTAGGCAGATTAATCATTATTTAATGCATGTATCTTATTTACTAACAGAATTGGTGCATCTTTCCTTTAATACAATAGAAACTTAAGAGAAAAAAAAAGTCAACCTTGGATGAAAGGTTGATTTTCCAAAATTTGCATTCACAAAAAAATGAATTAATTAGAAATGCTGCCTTTAATCAGGCACTGATCCCAATAAGCTAGTCCAAGGAAGATTAGCCAAATAGCACAACTACCATAAAATTGCAAGTCACATAGGCAGTTCTTGTTTTTGTCTGTTCCCATTTAGACTGAAGATGGTGCTGTTGACCATGGTGAGATTCAGTTATGCACACAGTTTTTCTGGGCTAATCTCAAGCGTGTGCAGGGGCCTGTTCCGGGAAACTGGAGGCTAGCAGACGTTTTGGAGCAGCATCCACAGTGTGGGTATTTGATGAGACACTTCTTGCCACAACGCATCTCAACATTTGAAAACAGTAGAAACAGACCAAAGAAGGACTCTGTCATGCAACACGTGTGCTGCTTTGCTGCTGTAATAGAAGCCAGATAAATTAGTGATCACCGCAAATGCATCACCATCCCTCCTGTTTCTTAATGTGACATCATGACAGACATGTACAAATGGCTGCTTAGGAATTAGGGATGGGCATTGATATTCAAGTTTTTTATATTATAGGGAACCAGACACACTCCTTCCAGTTATATTCTAAGTTCCAAACCAAATGCAAATGTGTAGAACAAAACATTTTTAAAAATTGAAAAAGGGGAAAGCTTATAGCAGTGCTTTGTGATAAAAAAATCTTAGTAGATAAGTAAATTTTCGATTTGTATTTTTTTGTGTCATGCCCATCTCTATCAGTACTGTAATATAAATTGATCACTGTACAGAGGTGCACACAAGTGGCCTGAAGGTGTTCATTAACGATCAAATAATAATGTACTGTATGTACTGGTTATATTGCAACTGTGACAGTGTTCAAATTACTTCATGAAGTTGTGAGACAAACAGCACAAGAAATACTAAATTACAGTAAATGGTTGTTTATGGTATTAGGGGAGGACATATTTAGCTTTGGTCTGCACATGGACCATCAGTAGAAAAATATGAGAGTGCCAAGAAAGATCTTCAGATACTCACCTGAGAACCAAACCAAACTTTTTTTTTTTAAATGTGCCCATATCTATGATCATTCAAAGGACAAAAATGGGGGGAAAATAGCCCAATTTTCTAAAACTGCCGACCTGACAAGTCCTTGTCAGTACAAAGATATGAGGTTGTTCTGCTTCTCCCAACGCAGGATTTTGACAGTGGATTTTCCCACAGGCCTAATTTCAGATTACAAAACCTGCCCTGTTAGTCAGACCCATATGTTCAGTAAAATGGAATAAATTAATCATGACAGAACTATACAAGTAGCAACAAAGTACTAAAGGGAAACATATCAATATTTATTAACAGTAAGTTTAAAATGTTTAATATTAGAATTAACACTGGTCTGTGAAGTAGAACGAGCCAAACACTGTGTCTGTTTGGTATGAGAAACAGGATCTCATCCCATCCCAGAATGCATGATCATATTCATCACAACCACGCTGTTATTACATCATACAACCACTAAAGTGCGGACACAAACAGCTGATGAGTGACCTCACCTTGCCATGCATGAGCAGCCTAATGGTAAGGGTGACATTGAGCCCTCCTTCAATCACACCGGAGTCCATAACTGCAACCTAGTTGTTCGTACAGAACTGGGGTCCTTGGTCACCGAAATTGATCTAAACATACAGACAACAAATGATAGACCAGAGATGATGTTAGAGTGAAAACAGTCGACACAAAGACATAGATCAGGTCAAATGAAAACATGTGGTCGTATCTCCCCCAATTTTATTACAGGAAGAAGAAAGAAGACAAAGAATAAGTAGCATGGTGAAGCAGACTGGAATGCAAATCTCTTTGCATATAATTACTACATACACTTCCTACATTCTACACCCAAGAGTTTTAATCCTACGGAGACTTTCTATTCTGTCCCTTTTCAATCCTGGACATATTTTAATGGTAAAGCGGCTCTAAACGTCAGCATTAACCTTTAAACTGCAAACACGTTTTAGGAAACCCTTTCAAGCCATTGAACCAAGTCGTAAAAGAAATAAAACTAAATCAACCCTGACCATCATTTACCTTAAAGCTTTTCACCAGATGAAAACAATTTCAAAGTCAGGTTGTAGAGAAAAGAAAAAACCCTTTTAAACGATAAGAATGTGATTCAAGTGCTAACTTCAACTCAACCCACGGATCCGCCGCGTCGGTGAAGCTCCACTCCACGCTGCTCCGACACAGAAAAGCTGCCGCGACTCGAGTTATTTCGCTTCAAACGCACGGCTTCAATCGATGGGTTAACCCTTAGATGTGAATCAAGTTTTTCGACTTATGTAAAAAAGGTGTATTTAATCACCTACTTCCTGAGAGGTCTCAAATTTAACATAAATTAATTTTCCTGTTGCCGCCTGTAGCCAGTCTGTTAGCCGTTAGCACCTTGTTAGCTCGCCGCGCTGTGGAAATGAATGAAGCACGCCACCGCCGCTTAGCACACCGACCTCGCTGGTTCAATTAGTCTTCCGTTTTTTACGGTTCTTAGAGATATTAGCATCCTTCCTAGCACGGTTTTAACATTTTTTTAAATATATTAACGGTAAAATAAACGGGGCGACGATGTAAAGATGCATTAAATTCTAACTTCCTGTGGGTAGATAAGCTAGCAAATGAATTGCGTGCGTCGCTGCGTGCTAACCCTCACGCGGCCTGCTAGCAGCCGCTGAGAGCTAGTTCTTTCCGCAACTTCAGATAAATAGAATATAAAAAGATGAAAAGAAAACTCACCTGATTCGTGTGCTGGTAGATGATCGGGGGAAGGGTTGGGGTTGTGAGGGTAGAAGGGGAGAGGTTCGGGAGGGTAGAAACCCGGGGGAGAGTTTCGAAAGGACTCGGGGAAGAGGGAAGAGTGATGTGAGATCGAGCTCCACTCCTTTACACAAAGACAACAAAATGATCACCTCTGAACTTTACCCTTTCACCCAACTCAGAAACACCCCGAGTTCACACAATGACGCCCCAGAAATTCATGTCGATCAAATCAAGGGCATTGGAATATATTTGTCGAATATTATGCAATGATTTTTTTTTTTTAATTAAAGGAAATAATTCGGAAATGTACTTTTTACAATAGGAACATCGTTGCTGTAGATTCGTCTTGTACTATGCTGATAAATAACAAACCCACGTGTTTTATAAGTATTTCAACCGTACTTATTAGATTCTTTACCACTGTTTCTCATTTAATCATATTTGGAAACTTCCAATAAAAGACGTGCTGCATTTATTTATTTTCGACTACTGGGCATAAAGTGTACTGCAGTTTATACCTATTTAAAAAGTAGAAATGGCCCTGATGGGAAGACAGACCCTTCATTTTTAATGCACTTCCATTTATTGATCATGATTAATATAAGAACCTTTATATATTATTACAATTAGTAGATAAAAAAGGCAGTTCACAATAGCATTGCATTTCCTTGACAGTTGTGTGGTGGTGAGCAAGATAGTGACAATACAGTCAAATACAGTGTCAAACCTATGCATTTGCACAGTATTCTGTGCCTCTAGGTTTTATTTTCCATGAAAAAATGTTTCACATTCCCTATTACTTGACCTCAGTGTTCTCAAACATACCAAAACAAGTTATATAAGTTGTATGCATGTATGCACATTGCTACATTCCCCTTATAAAAGATTTCATTATGTCTTTACAGAAATGGGGGGGTGGGGGGGCAAGAAATATGGCACATAGAGGGATCCCCAAAACAGTTTATATATGCTTTCATACTAAAAGTAGATCCTATGCAAGATGTGATAACGCACTTTTAAAAAAGCTTATGAACATTCCAAGGCATTACTGTTCTGTGTTTATCTTTGATATTATACTTTTTATAGCAGTATTTGTGTAACTGTTGTCTTCAGTCGCTGCTGCTGCTGCTACTGCTGCTGCTGCTGCTGCTGCTGGAGGACTGTAGAGAAAAAGAGAATACACATATTTTTTTCTAATATGTTTTTAAAATTAAAGTCCTAAACAACCAAACGCTTAATATCATTTACGCTACATTTTCAGATGTTCAATTTGTAACAAAGTCCTTACTGCTGAAGTTAAAAATGTGATAATTACCTCCCATAGTAGACACTCAAAGGAAGTAGAAGGAACATTTTTAATTACCAGCATTTTCAAACCTGTGACTATCAATCTATCATAGATTGTCATGGTACAGAGATTTTTGGTTTCATCATGCCTAAAATCATCAACCAGGATAAAAAGAGTTATTTAATTATAAAAACTTTTCTTCTAAAACCTAGTATATGGATGGGTTGCACAGTCATTGTACAAAAGCACAAGCTGTCAAAGAGTCAGGGACGTATATAATGTGAGTTCCTGGATATTAAGTCATTAAAATGATTAAAATAAACCATTAAATCATTAATCATTAAAATAAAGTAGATGACATGATAAGGTAACACAAAGTTTAAGTTAACAACAATACTAGAACAATAATTTACACTCACAACTCAGGATATTGGAACATATTAATTTGCTATTTGAACTACATCCATAAACACAAGGTGTTATTTCTTCCTTTATTTCTATTTCTCTAAGCTTTTTATCATAAGGAAGGTTATTTGGGATGATTTCTCTAATTTTCTTTCTTCCTACAGAGTATAAATGTGAGCCTTTAAACATTATTTAAATATGAAATTTAATGGTTAATGAGAAGAAACACCTTCAAGATTTTCTGAGAGGTCCAGTAGACTTTATTCAACACAGACATTTGTCATTATTATCATGCTAATGCCGTTTAATTTGTATTCGTTAATAAGATAAAATACATTATGGATAGTTATTGACTGACTGACAAAACCACTTATGAGTTCTTAGAATAATCACGCTGTCAGAAAACTTAAATTGCATTTATATATTAAAGCATTTGTCTGAAGTAAAAAAGAAACATAGGCACGATTTGTCTAAAATAACATCTAGCTGACACTTGACTGTAATGCAAATTTTAAAATCAAGACTTGTAGCATTTATCAATACCAACTGGCTGAGTTAACATTCAATAAGTAGCAACTGATATGACCTCTTTTATTATCCATGTTCACGGTAAATGAGACGCTTCCACTGGAAATAGAACATCATTTTGCTTGAACGTATCATTAAGAAATAAATGTTTCTTGTAAAGTGTAATAATAATAGAATTATTACACCATAAGCATTCAGATGAGTCAAGTGATCTGAATGCTGGCGGGCTTGCACCATTGCCATCTGCTTTCAATGTTTAAGCTTCCACACTGAGGAAAATGGAAAGCCATCTGGTTGCCTTTGTGATACTGAGCCAAACATTATACCACTTGGAATTGCTCAGGAGGTAAAGCTGCCTAATTTAATTTTTAGTAATATGTAGAATTCTATTTACATTAATGTAAACCCTGTTTATTCATACGAGCATTGCATCTCTTAGGCTAATACAGACTCGTTGGCAAAATCCAATTTTTAGCCCATCCAGATTGATAGAGGCTGTCTCTTTTGTAAAATGAACAGTCACATACCACATGAAATCCGATTTTTGCGTGACAGATTGAAACCACATTTGGGAGGTAGTTTCATATCACATTTGGAAAGATGAATCTCAGTCTGAACAGCTCCAAACACACCGATCGGATTTGACTGTCCGTGACGTCGCTCTATGCGCCACGAGAACCAATACGTGTTACTGAGCGTGGACGACGCCTCCACCACGACGTCGCTGCTGCGGCAACTTGTCAGATTGGCCAGTAATGTGACTCAGTATGAACTAAATAAGATCGGACACTTGCTAAAAAATAGTGTGGACAGTCAGCCCTAAAAGTCGGATATTGAAGGAAATCTGATTGGTATCCTAGTTGCCTGCAGTCTGAACGCAGCTTTAAACTTAGTTGCACTCACCAAATCATGACTGTATCTAGAGTATATTACTGGATGAAGATTTGTGTTTGCAGCTCTGACTGAAATCAAGTTGACATAAGAAGCTTAAACTTGGTGATGAAGGCAAGTTTAAATGCATCCCTTTATCCAGGATTGACATTGATATTTCACCTGAATGAGGGAGAGGATTTTTCAACAGGACATCTTTAAAAGCGAGCTTACCTTGCCGTGCTTATGGTGCCCATGCTTGTGGTGATCAAAGCCATGGTGATCAAGTTTGTGCCCCTTATGTCCTTTCTTCACCTTCTTCCCCTTTTTATGGGCTTTATGCCCACCACAACCCAATCCTCCGCCTAGCGCTCCTTTCATAGGATTTACCCCACCATAGTGAGGACTTTTGTGGTGACCCCCTTTAGGAGAACGTGGGTAATGACCAGGGTATCCACCTGCATGTGAGACACCTGGGTACCCAACTGCAGGAGAGACTCCTGGATACCCAACTGCAGGAGAGACTCCTGGGTACCCAACTGCAGGAGACACTCCTGGGTATCCACCTGGAGCCGGAGGATAAAGTTGAGCTCCCGGGGCTGAATATGGCATCGCTCCTGGAGGTGCATTTGGCACCTTACCAGTTGGCTTCATGCCACCTGGGTACTGGTAAGGTTGGGGGAAGGCTCCTGGTGCAGGGGCAGCAGGATATGCAGGGTTGTAACCAGGAGGGTAAGCAGGGTTTGGTGGGGGAGTACCTAAGGTATATGAAGATATATCAGTATCTTATTATTCAGAGCACCTATGTAAAACAGGCTGAAGGGAGTATAAGTGTATGGTGGTTATGTATAACATCCCACCTGTATTTGGCCACATGGTGAAAATTTTTCAAACTCAAAAGTCAAAAACTTCAGGTCTTCTGCAATCGTCCTGAAGAAACAATGAGAAAGTAAACAATGAATATGGTGATCAAATAAAAAGTGCCCATGGAGGGAGAGAGTAGGTTTCATCATGTCTCCAGTTAAACTAAGAAACAATCTAAGCTCAAATATCTTACTAGGCATCCAGGGCAGATTTAAAAGCAATACAGTAGTTTTAACCCTACATGTGTTAGACCTCTTTTTTAAATTTTATTACCACTGGCCCAGTTTATGAGCAGGATTCATCTTTGAAGAGTACTAACCAGCTAAGTGACGAGCTGAAATGACAGTCACAGATCTATAGTTACATTAATGGCATTTGTGAAAATGAAAGACAATGTCATGAACTGTAATGTCACACTATATCATACAAGAGAAAATCAATGCTAATTCACTGTGAATAAAAGCGGGAAGGAAAATCAGGAACCAATTAGAGAGAAGCCTCAGGTGACCTGCTTATCAAAAGGTGAACGACGTCAATCAAATCCTTTGGCTTGGACCCCTCAATTAGAAAATACATGTGTTCATGGAAAATATCAACCCTGTATGAGCTGTCAGCATGACAGCACAGGTGATGCCAAATATTGGAGAAGATTGTTTCATGAAGATCCATGTTAGCTTTTAAACTGATGACAGAAACTGAGAAAATAAGGAATTATCATGTGTTGGTGTGTCAGGCAATTCAAGCCAAGACGTGAGCTGAAATTCCATCTGATGAGCCAAATTCATTGCACAATGTTATGTTAAATCATCCATCAAAAGTTATACAGTTATACACACATAGTTATACTGTTATCAGGTGTGTACCCAACAGCCGTCTCTTACATCAGCTTACATAATGAACTTTGTTGACAATTCATTATCAGTTTAAACTTGATTTTGTAACATAATTAAATGTCTGCGTGTGATGGTGTGTGCTATGCATAGGAGAGTATCAGAAAAGAAAACAGAAGAAAAGTGAGGTGACAAAATGAACAGATTGTGGAAAAAAGTCAAAGTAATACGAGTGTAACAGTAAAACACAGGATTCGTTGTAGAATTTTCTATGCATGGGAGCCTTGCTGCCTACGGATCTGATCCTAGATCCGTCTGTGGAGAAAGTGTAACAAGATAAACATTTTATGACAGCCTATCAACATGTAAAAAAAACAAAACCACACACCTAGTGCAGTTTGATGTAATAGTCACGGGGAACACGGTGAGCAAACCTAATTTACTAACCAAATCACTCACACACTGCGGGTCGGTTTCTCACCAACTTGCTACAAACTGCGCTTGACCGAAGCACAACAAACATGTATGACGATAAAAGCCTCGCCTACCAGACATGTAGCAACACTTTAAATAACATTAAAGAAGAATGACAACACTCATAAACTGGATATAAGTGGTTGAATTAGTGTATATTTACGTTATTTTGTTCCACTTTCACTTTGTGACCAGTCTTATCGCCATTAACCGCAGTTCATGTCCCTACCTTAGAAACTTGCCTCAGGTAAGCTGAAGTCAGTGGGTCCTCAGTCCACTTCCGCGTCGAGCTGCACTGAGGCCACAGGAGCGTCAGCGGCCACGCCCATCTCAGGCGGCCACGCCCATCTCTGTAAAGAAAACCGGTCAGCCTGGAAAAAGTTGACCAACGTGTGCCTGTGTCACCGCAGACAACCAGACTCCTGTTTATTCTATTTACCCACGTCATTTGTCACACAGAAGTCGATTAGGTCATAGAAAATGTCTCATCAAAACAGGTGCTCTGGAGCTGGGATGGATTTTATTTGACGAAAAACAGAAAAAATATCAATCACAATCTTTGTTTAAACGCACCCAACACTGCAAGGAAACCTTTGATATAGCAAAATATTGTTCCAGTGTCTTCTGTCCACTTGATCTCATCCCTGATGCACGTCTCATAAAAGTTTGTATGCCTGCATTTATTATTTGCAAA
Source organism: Antennarius striatus (assembly GCF_040054535.1). Lineage (NCBI taxonomy): Eukaryota > Metazoa > Chordata > Actinopteri > Lophiiformes > Antennariidae > Antennarius > Antennarius striatus. The sequence continues at coordinate 8,035,233 of NC_090780.1, read as the reverse complement.
GCCAAAAAAAAATAATATTCATGTTTGCCAACAAGTTTAAATTTGTAATTGATAAAAATGGTGAAATGACTATTATTTACCAATAACAAAAGAGTGGAAAGCTTCCTGACTGTGCCCATTTTTCTTGATTCCCAAATTTAATGAATTCTTCTTGGTTACTTACTTAACAATTGTTCAGAATTCCACTTCAGAATTCCACCAAAATCTATCAGGTATGTAAGTGTAATAGATGAAAAAAGTGAAAGAGACCCTCTCTCAAAATGTTAAAATTGATAGAAAAAAACCCCTCACATTTTCTGTAATCAGACACTCAATTAAACATTTTCGAAAGATGCTGCATGGATCAGGCCAGAGAAACAGGTGTGTGTTATTGTGTGTCTGTTGGGGTGAGGTATGAATTACTGAGTGCCATTCTAGTTTACACCAGTTCTTTTGACAGCGGTATAAGGAAGAGTTTCAGGGAAAAAGAAAACTGTTGCACAGCTGGTTTTATTGGAGTACATATTGTAATATGACCTGATATAGCTCCAGTGACTTTATTCACTGTCAAGTTCATCCATCCATCCATCCATCTTCCACCGCTTATCCGTAGTCAGGTCGTGGGGGCAGCAGCTTCAACAGCGAGCCCCAAACTTCTCTGTCCCCTGCCAGTGTTGAGATATAATCCCTCCACCTGGTCCTGGGTCTGCCCTGAGGTCTCCTCCCAGCTGGACATGCCAGGAATACCTTCCTAAGGAGGCGCCCTGGAGGCATCCGCACCAGATGCCCAAACCACCTCAACTGACTCCTTTCCACGCGAAGGAGCAACGACTCTACTGTGAGCCCTTCGCAAATAGCAGTGTTTCTCACCCTATCTCTAAGGGAGACACCAGCTATCCACCTGAGAAAGCCCATTACAGCCGCTGATAACCGCAATCTCGTTCTTTCGGTCATGACCCATCGCTCATCACCATAGGTGTGGGTAAAAACAAAGACTGAACGATAGATAAAGAGCTTCGTCAGAACTTGAAAAAAAAAATCATACATTAGTTACATAACATCAACCAATATACAATTATATGTAATAAACAGAAGTAAAGTAACATAATTAAAATGTTGTTTCTCTGAAAAACAACACATTTCAGTTTTCTGGTTGAGATACGATTGTCACTATTTACATTAAAACACCTGGATTACAGTTGATTTACCCAGTTTTATGTAAACAGATGTAAATAAAAATAAAGTGATGACCTATAATAATAATGCACATGTTATACATAGAATAAAATAAGACTGCAGAAAGACAATCTGTCCATAACACCAGTTACATTTAGTCAAAGTCTGCATCACGGTCCCAACAGAGAATCTCCTGCAGTGTCACGGTTCAGTACAAACTTGATGTCCTCATGAATAATCCAGTACACTTTATTGTTATTGCTACCTACTCAATACTAAAACAAATTATCCTATCAGGAAGCATCTGGTGTAAGAATACCTGCGGTAACAGTAACAGCTACAAGTTTAGAGGTAAGGACATGTGAACATTAATTAATTAATTCATGCATTCATCTTCTAGAGGACAAGAGGACTGTAATCGACTCATCTTCATCTCATCCAAAATGCAGGTGGCGTGTTATACTGGAGCCTATTTCAGCTGGCTATGGGTAAGAGGCGGGGTACTCACTGGGTGAGTCACCAGCTTATCACAGGGTTACACATAAACCAACAATCTCTTCACGCTCATATTCATACCTATGAACAATTCAGCATGTCCAATTCATCTGTGTTGCATGTTTTTGGAGATTGGAGGATGTCACCTCCAGTGCTGTTGCCTCACAAGAAGCTGTGAGGCAACAACGCTATCCACTGCGCCATCATGCTAGTGGAGATATGAATATGAAGCACAAAAAGGGAAAGATTGCTGTGAAAGCAACAGACAATGCACAACATTCTAGTATAAACAGATCCGGGGACAGATGTGATAAGTGCATTTAAACATGTATCATATTAATTTCATACATATGACTTTTCTTTGTGTATTCTTAATTTTCAGAATGCCCTTTGGAAAAAAGCAGCATTTCATGAAAGTCTCTTCTTGTATCCACGGCCTTAGTCAGAGTCGCTGCTGCTGCTGCTGGAGGACTGTGGAAACAGAGGCAAATGTAATCATTCATGTATTCATATTTCGAAATTTAAACACCTAAAAAATCGTGTTCAATTTAAAAGTAATTTTTAATTGCAAAAGGTATTAAAAACTATTAAAATTTTATTGATCAGTCAATACCTCCAAGTGAAAGTCCAATTGCTCCATCACACAAGTGAAAGTCCACTGGTTTTAATGTAATTCTATTGTCTGGCAGCCTACCATCCATTTATACCTGACTTTACAGTGCAGTTGTTTGGATTGCAACAAAAATATAATTGAAAAAAAATTAGGGAGCTAAAGCTCTCAATTTTCAGCTTCAAGAGCTAAAACAAATTGACTGGCAATAAAATGGCACATAAATCAGTGATGATAAATCAACTCACTTTCTGTTTTCAAGCTAAATTTAAAAAAATCATGTGTGCATTCTATCTACTCAAATTATATGGCTATGTATGTACTGTATTTGTTGTTTTTCTTTCCCTGATTTGACTCAAGACCTGAAGCCAACTGCTCCAATAAAAAGAACTCCCATTCAAAATGTATAGCGCTGAACATGACTCAAGTCCATAACCACCAAATTGCTTCAAAGCAGTCAGAGTAAAGTAAATTAGATAAACATCACTCAAGATATTCAGAATACGGGCAGACATAAATTCCTTGTTTTATATTATAATGTTTTTCATGAAGGAGGGGACAGTCGGGTTTAAACAAATCTAATGTATTGCTCCACCTACTCTCACCTTCCAGTGTTTGTGCAGCCCATGTTTGTAGCCCTTATGTGCCTTCTTCATTATCTTCCTCATCTTTTTGTTGGCCTTATGTCCGACCAACCCCGCTCCCACTAGAGCCATTCCACCGACAAGGGCTCCGCTTGAGGGATGTACCCCACAGTGAGGATGACCTCTATGGTGACCCCATTTTGTGTGGGTATGTGGGTGGTAACCAAGGTGAACACGTGCAGGAATCACTGCTGGACATACAACTGGAGTCACAGGATAAGCATGAGGTCCTGAAGATCCAAAAGGAGCCCCTGGATAAAAATGAGTTCCTGGAGTCGCATAAGAAGTTGCAGGATACGGATAAGGTCCTGGAGCTCCATAAGGAGAAGGAGGTACAGGATAAGGATGAGGTCCTGGTGCTCCGTAAGGCATCGGCCTAAGATTTGCCCCTGGTGTCATGATTGCTGGACTCATTGTAGATGAGTGTTGGACAGGTTGTGGGAATGTTCCTGGTGCAGGAGGGGGAGGATATGCAGGGTTAGGGTAGGATGGAATTTGCAGTCCAATTGGAGGGGGAGGACCTGCTTTACATGAAAGCAAAAATAAGCAATGTACTATTCAGAACATCAGTAACATAGAACAGGCCAGAGGCAGAATAATTATATGTATGTATTGTATGACACTTACCTTGATTTGGCCACATGGTTCTGTTTTCTGACTTCAAAAGTCTCGAAATACTTCAGTTAACCCACCAAATTCCTACGGAACAGTTCAATAATATATACAATGATTATTTGATAAAATAAAAGTGCTCATTACTTTCATCATCATTTCCATGAAGCTTGAGTTAAGATTAATGTAAAGAGTGAAGAATTTTTTACAGGAAAAGAAGATCTGACTCTTGAATATCTGTACTTATATTGGACCACGTTATTTATTTATATGTTTCTTTGTTTGTTTCTTTGTTTGTTTCTTTGTTTGTGTGATTGTTTGTTTGTGTGTTTGTTTGTTTGTTCGTTTTAGATGACAGACAGGTGAAATTCTCAGAATTTTCAGACCTTCACTTCCTGAAAATGCTGTTGTTGTGTAAATGTAAGGCAAAAACATCTAATTTTTTTGTTTTCTGTGTCAAATGGTCAGGCCAATTAGTTTATTGAATTTTATTTTCTAAACTGTAAATACTATGGACATGGGCAGCTCATATTCTGCCTCAGCAGTCTCTTTGGATCCTCCTTGTTCTGGAATTTCCTGTTGTTTCTTTGACAAAGTCAAGAGAAGAAGAACAAACAACTTTATTATTTCGTCAGGGAAATCCCTTTTTGTTCCACAACTACGTATATGCACATGTGAAGAGAGATGCAGAGTAATGGGAAGCCAATCACGAGGGGGAGTTGGGGGTTTGATGCCTTGCTCAAGGGCACCTTCGTAATGAAGGTGAATCGGCACCTCTCTTTACTAGTCAATGTTCCATAATGTGGTCTGCACTCCTCGTAAACCAGTCACCCTGGTCCCCAAACCAAGTCTCTGAGGACTAAGCTGCTGTGTCGGAACAATCTGACCTGCTGGACTCACACTCACACAGCCTACATCTCAGTCCTCAGTCTTCCCTGAAAGAATTCAGTGCCACAGTTAATCCAATGGACCTGTCAAGTGGCCTCTAATATTCCAGTGACGGTCTAACCAAACCCTACCCCCGTTCCTTATTTGCCAGGTCAAACCATTGTTTTATTACGCTGTGGACGATCTCTGACCTGACCTCTTCTCCTGACCCTCAGTTAATTGCTCCTGCCAAATTCAACCACGATTTCCCAAATCTCTGTCAGCTGCCTCACCACCCCACAGCATGACTTCCGGCTACTAGCTGTCACCAAATTACATTATCAGTCAGTCCTCGTCACTGACATACAGGCAGACCTTCATTCATCAACAGCCAACATTACACCCAAATGGTCACCAAGCATCATTCCAGTTTGTCTGGTCAGCTCAGACCTCCTGCCAATGGTCCCTGATTCAGTGTTGGCTTTACTTTGTAGGTCTTGTGATTTTAAATTAATTCTAAATTAATAATTAATAATAACTAGAATCACATGCCCAGCCAGATGGGCAAGTTATTTGTGAGATACCTGTCATGTGTGAGATCCTCAGAAGTTTGTGTAATCATAGTCACAGCAAAAATCATAGTATTAATCATTATTATAATCATAATTATAATATAATCACAGTGATAGTCATGAACATAATTACAGTTATAATCATATTTCAACAACCTAAAGTTCATCAGGCACAATGCATCACTGTATTTATTTCTCTACATTTTTAGTACTTGCTAACATTTCAAGGTCTGTCCGTGTTAGCATTACCATGAAATTATGGAACAGAACTTCATCCTTTATATTATGTGACTATATTCCTCAGCCAGTGGTTATTTGGCAGCACGTCCTTCATTTCTGTCATAATACTGTACTTGTAACATGGAGTTAAATAGAGGAAGTGCTGCGAAATAGTCATCTACAGAAGTAGATGTAAAATTATTCAAATTTAATGTTGTTTTATTCAATATTAATCATGCTTTTACTGTTTAAAATGAAATATTCCTACCTTAGAGGTTTGCCTGGAGTCTTTTAAAGTCCTAGTGGAATATCTCGGTGCTCTGTTTCACTTCCGCATTTGGTTGCACAACAGCAAGAAAGAACAATGTGTCACACTGCCGTGCCCATTGCTGAAGACAACGCTCATTATAAGCAGTAAGTCAGTCAGTTTTAACAATGTTGTTCAACCTGTTCCTGACACACAAGAGATAAAGGAAATGCCATTTACTCCTGAGCTTTGTCAGTGATAATTTAACATGGGTTGACCAACCTGACGATAAATGGTTATGACTCATATTCCATAGTCATGGATAAATCCATTACATCATGGAACATGAATGTTTCGTTATGTGAACTAGGCGCAACATAGGGCTTTCCACAACTGTAATGCATTTCATTTAAACCAAAACAACAAAATGCCTGAACAAGTTAATATTATAATCAATATAATAATATAAAAACTTCAAGAACCAAATACAGTTGAAGTGTCTGTCTTGCATTCAGGTGTTCCAGTAAACCATGGCAGGGATAGTCGCCCAGGATTTATAAGACTAGTAAAACACGGTGAAAACGACGGCTGCTGACCATCTGAGCTCACAGGAACACTTTAATGTAACAGTACACTCCGGCATGTCAAAACATTAACTATGAGAAATTAGATTATTAGAATAGATGTCAACTCTTTTTTTTTATTTCTAATTGTTTTATGATTACAGGTGTTCGAACACAATGATGGGCAGCACGGTGACGCAGTGCATGGGCAGCTTCTCACAGCATGAAAGTTGGCGTAGATAATGATCGTCTCATCTTCAAGATGACAAATGAATGATGCACAAAGGTAAAGCATCCATGATAGTTGTACAAGAGTAGGCAAACAATACAAACAAACCTGTTGTTGAGAGTCAAGAAACCTTTTATTATCTTTCAAAAACAATGAATCTCATTGTGATGTTATTGATGCACTTTTTACGTACCTCATTTACAATTCTTTAATATGGTTGCAAGTGACAGAATGAAAGAGACTAATGCAACTAAGATGCCACCTTTGCAACCAAAACTGATGAACTACATGGCCAAACAGGTGACAAAACAGAAATGCTTGATATGCCAATTACAGAGTGGCAGAAAAGTCAGGATGTCTTTTTTGTAAAGCAGCAAACTTTGTCTTAAGCAATGGAATCAATCAGAATCACTGCTGCTGCTCCTGCTGGAGGACTGCTGAGGAAGAAAAAGAATAAGGAAGAATACTTGAAGAACGTTTATATTCTAAATCTATATGTAAAGTTTAAGGTATTGTAACCTAAAAGTAATTAACCTACCTCTTTATTAGATCCCTACATTCTCTTAAACTAAGTGAATTGTTGAAAATAATATATTATTTTACCTGGTGGAGTTCAAGCAATTTATTCTTCTGTGGTTTCTTCACTGGCTTATTTCCCCCTTGGTTTTTGGGAACCACTCCTGGTTGAGCACCAGCAGGAGGGGCACCCACAGCCATAGGGTAGGGATTAGCTGCTGGCATGCCATATGGCATTGCCGCTGGAGGAGCACTGGGTCGAATTACAGCTGGGTTTATGCCAGTTAGGTACATGCCAGGTTGGTTGTAGACTCCTGGCAAAGGAGCGGGGGGATATGTAGGGTAGCCAGTAGGGTAGCCAGTAGGGTAGCCAGTAGGGTAGCCAGGGTTTGGCGGGCCTGCTTGATGGGGGGGATCAATATCAAAAAACGCGTTAGCACATTATTATTCAGGACAGCTATATAAATCCTACTAAAATAAAATAAATATATGGTAATTATGTATTGGTATCTTACCTTGGTCTGACCACATGATTCTGCTTTTCTACTTCCCGAGAGAATAATTAGAAGGTGAAAAAAAATAATATTTGATAAGAACATGACGATCCATGTGAAAAGCAATGTTTGTTACAGGTGGAAAGTTATATTTTGTTTAACATAACATGCTGATCTTGATTCATTCCAAGTTTAACATGTCACAACAAGTTTCCAACAAAGCTGTCCTGTGATTTTATTGTTGAAACGATCAGCATATTTGTTAGCTCTTCTACTCATTTTATATATTTATATATCTTTATATAGATAGATAGATAGATAGATAGATAGATAGATAGATAGATAGATAGATAGATAGATAGATAGATAGATAGATAGATAGATAGATAGATAGATAGATAGATAGATAGATAGATAGATAGATAGATAGATAGATAGATAGATAGATAGATAGATAGATAGATAGATAGATAGATAGACAGATAGATAGATAGATACTTTAATAATCCCGGAGGAAATTGCATATATCCACTGCTCAGGCATTACATAACAAATAATACTGGATAAACACCAGGAGAAAAAGAAACACTGACATCACAGGACATACCACAAGACATACATTACACTAACAGACAGACACATGCAGCACTAATAGGACTTAAATACTAAACTATAACTAAAATATAAACAGTATAAAATTTAAAAATATTACAGTATTAAAATATAAACAGTATAAAATAAAATCTAAACAGTATAAACAGTATAACCATTACCTTCTGGACAAAGGAGCTCCTTTTCCAATACTCTAGTTTAGAATCACGTAGACTGACACAGGAAATCCAACCAGTGCCAGTTAAACTCTGCAACAATTCAGCCACAACTAATTCAAGAATGACACCATGGTCCTCACGCTGCTATATCGCATGAATTTGATCTACCTCATGCACTTTGCACGTGGTAAGTTACCTCATTGTCTCTCACAGCCACCTGTCACAGCCACCTTACTCGGGCTGTCACATGTTACAAATATTTTTCTCTCTGTGTGTATATACTGTATATTTCATTATATGTATATTTGGTATAATCGTGTTGTGTGCTATAGTCAAATTTGTCTATGTTTTATGTATGTCTGTATATGTGTCTATATGTAAACATATTAGTTTCTCGTCTTGGAATTAATAATAATGCTGCTTAAGAAACTTCAGCCAAAAACCAAAAGTTCTGTAAAACTTATGTGATAAAATGCGTGCTTAATTTTTGGCTATTGCTGCTTAATAGGGTTATCAGCAATTACTGGTTCTGTCTAACTTATAATCTAACTTCTGTCTAACCCAAATACTGTGTATTCAATTTATAATGATATACTGTAAAATTCAGACTGTTTCAATAGTCCTGTTTAGGTGTTATAAAAGGTCCTTTATACCATTGTTACATGGCCAGAACCTTGACAGTGGAATTTGCCGCTTCAAAAGTTCATCAGTTTAGATTTTTTTTTCAAAATAAAATTTTACTTCCAAAACCAAAATTAAGTTTTGTCGTACAAGCAGGCTTATCCAAGATACTTACACGGTGACATTTACAGTTGGCATTAGTTTAACGATTAATCAATAAATTATTTAATTAATTGACTTATATCCCTTTTTAAAATATATTACTTTCTTTTATTGTTAGTAGTAAATGTTTGCTTATCTTCTTCTAAACTTCCTGATATAATGCACTCATTTTTAAATTGTATTTCCTTTCATTTATTGGTTTTTAGTGTTTTTGAAGCACTCTAGTTCTTTCATCTAATGAAATATTGTAAAATGTTCTGAATGTGATTAAAGTGTTTTTTGCAAAAATCAAAAAAATCTTCTTCAGATGTCGCTTAAAACTAGAATTTTGTTTTTATAAAATGACAAAAGACCTAAATAACTTTAGGAACATCTGGTGTCACAAAAATGTCCTATGTACTTTAGTTGATGATCAACTCACTTTTGCAAACTTCCTGATATAATGCACTAATTTTTAAATTGCATTTTCCTTTTATTTATTGGTTTTTAGTGTTTTTGAAGCACTGTAGTGCTTTCATCTAATGTAAAATTGTAAAATGTTTGAATGTGATTAAAGTGTTTTTGCAAAAAAAAAAAATCTCCTTTCAGCTTTTATCTTCAGGGGTCACCACAGCCAATCAGTTGCCTCCATCTAACCCTGTCTTCTGCATCCTCTTCTCTCACACCAACTACCTTCATGTCCTCTTTCACTACATCCATAAACCTCCTCTTTGGTCTTCCTCAAGGCCTCCTGCCTGGCAGTTCAAAATTTAGCATCCTTCTCCTTCAATATATTCACTATCTCTCCTCTGGACATGTCCAAACCATCTTAGTCTGGCCTCTCTGACTTTATCTCCAAAACCTCTAACATGTGCTGTCCCTCTGATGTACTCATTCCTGATCCTATCCTTCCTGGTCACTCCCAGAGAGAACCTCAGCATCTTCATCTCTGCTACCTCCAGCTCTGTCTCCTGTCTTTTCCTCAGTGACACTGTCTCTAGACCAAACAACATCGCTGGTCTCACCACAGTTTTGTACACCTTTCCTTTCATTTTAGCTGAAACTCTTCTATCACACATCACACCTGACACTTTCCTCCACCTGTTCCATCCTGCCTGTACACGCTTCTTCACCTCTTTTCCACACTCTCCATTGCTCTGGACTGTTGACCCTAAGTACTTAAAATCCTCCACCTTCTTGATCTCTTCTCCCTGTAACCTCACTCTTCCACTTGTGTCCCTCTCATTCACACACATATCTTACTGTGATTTTACATTCCTAGTAAAATCATAAAATAATTTTCTATAAACATTGCAATATTGTGTGTTATTTTGAACTACACTCCATCTACAATCAATGAAACTTGCATTCTTACCTCCGAGTCTTGTCACAGGTCAGGTGAGGTCCTTTTTGGAGTTACGAGTTCCCTGTTTTATATTCAGTCTTGAGGATTTGCATCAGGGTTTTATGACCATTGCTGAAACCGACATATGTTATTAGCAGAAAGGAGTCACTCCTGAATGAAGTGTTCATTTATGTGTTTCGGTGGTACAGAAATAATGGAACTGGTGTTTACTCTAAACAATGGTAGTGTGATAACTGATATTTTCTTTGTAATTATACCATTGCATTATGGAACATGAATCATCATGTATCCAAACTTGTGGACACGCTACTCGGAGCTTTGTGGAGCTTTGATTAATTTCTGTTGAAGCATTAAAGATCGTAAAGAAAAAAACTCTAATTCTAGTTTTTGCTGTTGTATTTAATCATTACAGTGTATCCACCTCCAAATGTCGTAAAAGGAATTAAAGTTTTACAGTGGCCTAATGTCAGGACCTGAACTCCACTGAGATGCAGTGGCAGGACTTATATTAATAGCCATTCATGTCCTCAAACCCTCCAAAGTGGCGACACTTATCCAAAGATTATTTTGCAATGTCTGCAACTGATTTGCTATCAGATACAGATGTTGCTGTTAAAGTATCACAACCAGTCCAGCGTGATGAATACCTTTTCACACCAATCGTATAGTAATTGGAAACTGCTTTATATAGAGGAGATCAAACAACAAATATACCGACTGAAAGCAGGAAAATGTCTAGGGGATTTAAAAATATATTTTCCACAAAAGTCCAGGAATCAATTAACTTTCTCATTTGTGAAAGTATATAATTAAGCATTAGATAGAGGGTGATATGAACAACTTATAAAATCAATCTTGGTCATGAAGAAGAGAAGTGTGCAACAAAAAATAATGTCAGTCATGTTGGCTAATAGGCTTAAACTACCATGACAAATATAACTGCTACAGATCAATGTGGAATTATTCAGGGAAGGACGTCTGTAAATGACATTCGGCCATAATGTAATAAATTACAGGCTTTTTGTTTGCTCCCTTACCTTCAACAATGAGCAAACAGAGATCGCATTTAACTTCCATTCCAGGTTGAATGGAGTGGCTGCCTGTCAAATCCAGACTTGATTTTAATATTCTTTTAATCACATACATACTATGTAAGGCACTTCATGAATTAACTTCTCTCAACATCTTTAGCTACTGAGCCCCTTTACCACTGACCACCCCATCAGATCATACAGACAAAACTCATATCATTTGTTTTTAAATTCTCATCCTTTTTAAATTGGATTTTTTAAAATGAGATTGCGTACTGAACTGAATGTTTTGTTAGGACACAACGTGATGTGTTAGTATTTGATGTGTAGCATTAATATTTAGCGCAAATTCAGACATAAGGAATTTAAATTGGGGAAAAAATTGCAGAAAATTACACTTACATCTGATGAGTGAATCATATACAGTATCTTACTTCACCAAAGGGACCAGTTCTTAATTTGATGAAAACAATTCAAGAATTCAGTAATCAAACTAGATAAAATAAGGCAGTCAGAGACTGCAACATCCTGCGACACCCCTGAATTCAACAAATTTTCCATGACCTACACATTTTTGTGCCTCTGGCTTCCTGAAAATGTTGCTTTCTGTTTTGTGATTAATATCTCTTAAGGTTTTAGAGATTTGTACCTGAAAACATATCCAGTGCACCGTCGTTCGTCGCGGTTAATGTGTTCCAGGAACCACACACGATTAACAAATTCCACAATGGAGTGACAAACTATTTATCTTATTATTTATGGTAATTTAATTATTTATGAACCCTCCCCACACTGATATTAAACCACCTTTTATCCGTATTACCCTTTTCCACACTTTTATCGACTGTTTAAAGCACTTTTGTGTCTCACGGAAGTCAGAGACTCACAGAACGTAGCACACTTCCGGATGCCGTCAGCCAATAGAATGCGTGTAAGGTATCAAGTGACTGTCTTCCAAAAATCCATGATGAGTACGAAGTTGAAATTTCACCTTGACCTAGTTTCCTTAAGGTCAAGGTCATCATCTCATTTTCATCCCCTTTGCCGCCCGAGTAATGTGCTTGTTCTTTCATCTTTCTACCTGCAACAGTTGTGGTGGACGGACAGACGAACATGCAAACTGACAAAAATTACACGTAATAAAGGTAAACCATTAATAGCAGGACAAAACTTTCACAAAATGTTCTTTTAATATAAATTGTGCATAAAGAAAATATCACAATTTGAGATTTCAAAGGAACTTTGGCTTTTTGGAGTCATCATTAACTTTTTTATCTCCACCAGATTTGTCTTTTCTGACTGGTTAAACATGTTCGATGCTACTTATCATTGTATCTACAGTAGAATTGTTTTTTAAATAATCAAACACAAAAAGATAATCACAGTTACATAAAACCAGGCAAAAACAAATGAACAAACCTGTTGATGAAAGTGAATTAATAACACTTATAAAAACAATAGATCTCAACACTTTTTGATGTTTTTTGTTAATATACCCAGATTAGAAGGAAGTGAAAAAGAAGGGACGGAAACATTTACAAGTCAAGGGTGACTTAAACAGCTCACAACAATGAAAACACTTTAAAGCTAAACTGCGGTGACAAAAAGAGAAGAGTGCCTGATATTTCGATGGCAGCTGGTTTGGAGAGAGAGCAATCTGTCTGTAACACACTGAGCAGTTAGTCGGGCGTCTGGATCACAGTCCCAACACTCAGTCAACACCTCCTGCAGCACAGATCCCTGGCAGTTGTGAAAATGTAATCAATACATTGACAAACACAAGATCATCAGTCAATAACATCTTCAGCAGAGATTTTGTGCATACATTTTCATTGCTACCCAATCAATACTTCCTAGTAAGACGTACTTGGAAAAATACCTGTGGTGACAATCTCCAGTGTTGAGGTATGGAGGGTCTGCAGCCCTTGTGGCACACAAACAGTGTGAGGCTCTCCCTGGTGACGGTGGGTCCCAGCTCAGACTCGTATGGAAGCAGATGCTGTGGAACGATGCCGCCTGCAGATGGAGACATTTGTATTAATTCTAATATCCATCCAGCATAAAGGCACCGATAGAGTGTATCCAAATGTACAGAGTAGACAGATGGGTTCAGATGAATGTGCATGTCCACCTTAAGGAGGGGGTGGAGTTGTTCTCAAAGCATGCAGAAGGACTTTAGATCATCTTTGAGAGATGAGGACATTCCCAAACTGCTGTCAGCCTTCCTTTTCCGGTCTGTGATAGTTTTACTTCCAGGCCAACATGTTCCTGGAGTTATAGACCTGGTAGTACGACTCCACTTAGTCTCTTCATTGTCTCTTAGCACTGCTAACAGCTCTCCAGAGTGCCTGAATACCTGCATTCCTGTACTCTTCCATATCACCTGATTTGTAGACATTGGTCTGAGCTTTATGTTCAGCACAGACTTCACATTTAACGCAGGGCTAGTATATTCATTCATTCATTCATTTTCGAAACCGCTTCCTCCACTTTCGCAGGTCACAGGGGTTGCTGGTGCATATCCCAGAGGACTGACGGGCACAAGGTGGGAGATGCTCTGGAAACATTGCCAGCGCATCGCAGAACCACATGAAAGACGAGCAAACCACTCATGCACAGTCATGGACAATTCAGAACTGACCAATTCACGTCAAGTGTAAGTTTTTGGAGGTGGGTGGCAACCGGAGAACCCGGAGAAAACCCGCAGGCACAGGGAGAACATACATACTCCGCACAGAACCAGACTCGAACCCAGAACCATCTTGGTGTGAGGTGACAGCTACCAGAAGGACAAATGTACATTTATCTTGCTTTCAGCCCATTTGAACTTTCAAATATAGTATTGTGATATTGTAAATACAATTTGATATTCTGATTAGTCTATTACATGTATCTAGCGCTGTCGCCGCACAGCAAGGCGGTTCCGGGTTCGAGTCTCCCTCAGTGGGGAGTTTGTATGTTCTCTCTGTGTCTGCTTGGGTTCTCTCCCGGTTTTCTGGCTTCCTCCCACCTCCACAAACATGCCCTTCAGGTTAATTGACCGTTCCAAATTGCCCGTAATGTGTGAGTGTGAGCGTGCATGGTTGTCTGTCTCGGTGGGCTTTGCAGCACCCTGGTGTCGCACACAGAGTTTGCCCCGCCTCACACCCTAAGTCAGCTGGGATAGACTCCAGCTCCCTGCGACCCGCTACGGTGGATAAAGCGGTGATTAGAAGATGGATGGATGGATTATATGTATCTGCTAGTTACGTAAGCATGTTTGTGTATATATAGATTTGTATGTATCTGATCAGGTTAGCTTACCTTCAAATAAATCAAAGCAGCGCATCCAGATTTCCCAAAGAAGCAGTGCCAAAGCATAGATGTCTCCTTGTATTAGATAACTGGTGTTGGTTAGATTTACTGAGCCCTCCAGGATCTCAGGGGACATGTAGCGGAGTGTGCCCCTCTGCGTAGGAACCTGCAGACCAGTAGACACGTGGATTTTGTTGTTTTGTACTTTCTATGTTTTATTGTGCAGACTTTTTCCCTGTTTTCATGTGTTTTATTCACTTAGAATGATACGTTTTTTCAGAACTAGCAACATTAAGTTTTTGGTTCACCCTGGTCTCACCGACATATTTGAGCTTTTTTCCTCCTGTTGTCTCGATAATGAGCACAAGATGGTGGAGTATCCAAAATCACAGATTACACAGGTACCATCTGCTTTCACGAGCACATTGGAGCTGCTTAAGTCTCTGTGGGCCACAGGAGGTTTATGTGCATCTGCAAGAAAAGACACACATTTGGGTTAAATAGAAGATTCTCATTTATTTGGACAATTAACTGCAGCAGATTCTTTGATTTAATAAGAACACAGCTGAGTTGGTATTTTTGCATGATTGTGGAAAATGTGTAAATATTCCATATAATATTTATAAAGTAAAGTTACACTTACAATGTTTTTATTATAATGCAAGAGTGTAGCAATGTCCTCTATATACAGTCATACACAGCCTAAAATCCATACACACTCATGCACGAACACACACACACACACACACACACACACACACACACACACACACACACACACACACACACACACACACACACACACACACACACACACACGGTGACACAGTGGCCAGTACCATGTCTTCGAAGGTCAGAGTGGAGATAGGAGAGTCCCTGTGATAACGACTGGCACAACTTCAGAGATGACTTCCAGTTAGTGGTGTTTTTGCACAGGAAGGAGTGAAGAGAACCCTGAAATCAAAGAGATGGCTCTCATTTCTGCATAAGAGTGATAAAAAAAGAAGTGACCTCACTGGTTATACACACACAATAACAATAAGAGTGTGAGAAAATGTGATTTGAGGACAGCATGTTAGTGGGCGGGTAGCGCTGTTGCCTTCTGGGTTCAAATCTGTGTCTTTGCAGCTCCTGCGTCTGCTTCCTCCCACCATCAAATATATGCAATATATAGGTGACCCTAAATGTGAGTGTGATTGGTTGTGTGTCTTTCATGCGACCCTGTGATAATCTGGCGATTTGTCAATGGTGTTCCTTGCTTTGCACTCAAAAACAGCTAGGATGGGTCCAAGCAAGCAATGACCTTAAACACGATAAGCAGTTAAGAAATAAATGAATGAATGAATGAATGACTGTTGTATGATGAGGTCATTATGAGGACACCTGCTCTCCACAGAACAAATGAATGGAAACATTTAGGCATCCAGAGAGGTAATTGAACAAAGTTGTATCTACTCATTACATAAAAGGTCCAAAATACATTACATTTTATTTCAAAAACTGTTATGACTTGAATGTTATTGTCTGTTTGATTTATTTGAGCAGTTCGAGAGTAGTTTTGTTTATTTTGGATGTTTGGATTTTGTTTTTCAGTGAAAAAACATTTCAGTTATCGAGATTGAACAGCATCATTAACATTACACTGATTGTAACTTGGATTGTGGTCTTTTAGAGATGTAACCCCTGTCACAACAGTGACAGGGGTTACATCAGTTTGGGAAAGTTTTTAGCAACAACATGATGTTTCTTGAATATACCTGAAAATATATCTGCTTATATTTCACACTGCAAATCTGTCCTCACGTTTGCTTGATTAAAAAAACATTTAAGCCTCTGCGTATTATATAAATGTTAGTGAAATAACAATCAGGTGTTCAGTTCCTTATAAAGCACTGTTTATTTTGTTGCCTGGTTGCCACTTACATGTTCAGCAAACTGCAGGACAATCAACCAACTTCCTCCATCTGGCTTTCTGCCTGTGCCCAGGAAGTGGATGATCCCAGTATGCTTCATTAGGGGTAACTCATACACTTCCTTCTCTGCTGTAAATATGTGTTTCCTGCATGCAGGGAAAACTTTCACAGCCACCACAGATTCCTGGTATCTGCCCTTCCAAACAGTTGCAAAATTCCCATTGGCAACAACCTAGAGAAAGTATGGATATTCTGGTAAATTAGCAATGCCTGTAAAATTAAATCATTTGATTGTATGATTTTTAAATGCTTGTTTAAATTCTCATTTTTGCTTGGCTTACCTGTAACAGTTCAATGTTAGAAGCATCAATCTCAGAGGGTTTTGTCATCTGGAAGGAGCACATCTGTGACCTAGCATAACTGTCAAGGAATAGTGGACTGTCCTCTAAAATAATACGTAATATAGACACAATTAATATGCACCCACTGCAAGCGACTTGACTCTACTATAAAATGACTTTCAGTTTTGATGTAGTCTGACTGAATAAAGACAAGCTGATTTAAAAAGAAAAACAAAAATGACGTAAAAAGAGTGTGAAAACAAAGATAACACCAAGGCCGGTCAAGCAAAGAGAACAAACGGTTCCAAGTTAAAACAAAATTGTAACCAGAACCACACGCTTAAAGAAAATGTAAAAACATGATCTCTTCAACCAGAGATGGTATTTCAAACCAAACAAATTGTTCATTCATCTTTCTTTCTTATTAGAGACAATGTTGCTTACAACTGAAAGGGCTAATTCATGACCTGTAACTTAAACTTTCTGTTGCCATAAAGAGCAAAAAGGTGGGAACATTTACCTTTAATAAACTTTGTTATTAAAATATGAACTGCTTCTCTGTGCGCTTAGTCAACACCTACAAGTATAAACATTTAACTAATAGTAGATTACTCTTTATAAGTCCAACTATATAGTAATAATTTATTTTATATTCTGTTTCAGGAGCAGAGTTTTAAACATATGGCCACATCTTAAATAGCCAGTTGGAGTAAAGAAATGACAATTAAAATTGAAAATGTATTTTCAAGGCAGAAAAATAAATACATAAATAAAATAAAATTAATAAATAAATAAATATATATATATATATATATATATATATATATATATATATATATATATATATATATATATATATATATATATATATATATATATATATATATATATATATATATATATATATATATATATATATATATATATATATATATATATAGTTTCCAAATGTATTGAGAATTATAGGGACCTTACCTTTGTCATTAAATAGGTTTTGCTTCTTGGCAGCAACAATCACAAAGCACAAGACCAGGACTAGTAAAGCTCCAGCCACAATTAGTGTAGCTTTCCCAATGTCATCTGAAAAGAAATTAAAATGTGCCAGTTAGTGTTGTCTGTGAAAGTTAACAAATGCCCCTTTTCAGTCTATCAGGTGAATTTATTGCTTTCAAAACCCAGAACAGGTCAAGGTGGATTGAACTGGCGAGACATCAGAGTATGAATTTATCAAAATGTCTTGTTGGAAGTGATGTTTCATCATTAGTCAGCAATTCATACCTCCAGAATAAGCATAGGTGACCTGAGACACTTCTGAGTCTGGGGTCCAGGTGATATTGCTGTTGCAGAGGTCTGTGTTGCACACACACTTGATGGCATGACCTTTGAACCGTGTCTGTGCCTCACAGGTTACGTATGGACAAGATTTTTCAGCATAATCACAAGCTGCAGCATAAAAAATCAGTTGCAATACACAAGTACAATAAACACAGTGAATTTTAATCTTTCAGATTCACCTAAAAGTATACTGTACTGCATAATGATAATAACTTTTAGTCTCTTGTATGGGGCAGATGATGATCAGGTCACTTCTAGAACATGCAGATAAGTCAAGAGGTCTTAGTTTAGGGTTTCTTACCAAGAACATCAATCTCTGGCTGGCCATTGGTGATGATATAATAACCCACACAGCAGAGAGTGTTCTCACAGAGCTGCGTCGACCCACTCACATTGCCAAAGGTGCTGTATATTTTGTTTTCAGCACTTACTTGGAATGCACACTGTCTCTTCTGAGAAGAGGACTCACTTGAGATAACCATAAAGATGAATTCTGAGAGGATAAAAGAAAATGGCTACTGTAGTTACGTTTTAGAGATAATTTATTAAATCCATATTTTCATCATCTAACAGGTTAAATATTACATCATACAATGCTTACATCACAAGATCAACAACCGTCTAAATTACAGATGATTAATCAGATGTTCTAACAGAGAACTGAATACAGAAAGAATTTTATTTTCACACATCTTAACAGCCTCAAAGGAAGGAAATGTTTTTTCATTGAATACACTCACCGAAAGGCACGATCAGCAGCCATGCTAGCAGGATCATGGTCAGTCTGAGGCAGGCAGCAAGTTGCTTTTTATCAGTCCTGGGAATGTGAGAGGAGTTAACACTTTCCCAGAATGACTCCCACTGTCACACACCTGCTTGTGCACCACACAACACCTGCCATATTGAAGACTGTGGGAATACAGTTCATCAACTTAAACATCCCTAACGTGAGAAGTATCATCTGCAGAAGAAAGTTGCCTTCAGCTGCCTCAGTTCTATAATGTAGCAGCTTAACTCTAATAATGAAGACATTTCTTGCAAATTCACTGGAGTCACAGAAGGAAGTACTTTAACTCAACAACATGCAGTGAATTGTTATTTTCCCCCTGAGTCCCTAAACACAAGAAAGCTCAATAATGCTGTAAAAACGAAGATATCTGTAATATTAGGGACAATAATTAAAATTTTCAAAAGAATAGTCACATCAGGAGTTCATAGAGAGTAATAGGACCCACCTTATGTCATAATTTTTGACAGGTCAGGTCAAACAAAGGTCAGAAACGTGATACACATACAATCGTTGACAAAAAAACACTACATTATATACATTAGCTAAATTATGGAAATTTAGTTCATATGGCAAATGTGTCTGAACATTTTAATAGCGACATACACTGTATAGAGAGACAGCATGACAGTCTCACTGTATAGCATGCCAGCACAGCTAAGTGAGCACAATCCATGTTGAGGCTCAGCTGGCTGGTGCCTCACTGCAGGTCTCAACTCAGTATTTCAGCGGTAAATGTGAAAATTCAGCAATTTTCAGTAAAAAATATCCTAAAATTGGTGACGTTAAACAGAAAATAACTTTATAATACACATCACTGGTTAAATATCAGTCATGTCATCAGTCAGTCAGTCATTTTCCAACCCGCTTAATCTGCTAACGCAGGTCGCGGGGTAGCCAGTGCCTATCCTGGCGGTCTCAGGGCGTGAGGCGGGGGACACTCCGGGCACGATGCCAGTGCACCGCGGAGCCACATAGAAACAAACAAATCATTCACTCACACACTCACTCCTATGGTCAATTTGGGACTGGCCAAACAACCTGAGGCGCATGCTTTTGGAGGTGGGAGGAAGCCGGAGAGCCCGGAGAGGGCCCACGCAGACACGGGGAGAGCGTGCGAGCTCCGCACAGAGCGGGACTCGAACCCTGGTCCGCCGTGTTGTGAGGCAGCAGCGCTAACCACTGCGCCACCGTGCCGCCCCACTGGTTAAATATAACCATTTAATTTCTTTTTTTCCATAATTTCTTTTTTTTTTTCTTCACCTGGGGAGGCCTGAGCAGTGACACTGACTTACCTCAAGAGCACACCCTGTCTGGAAAAGTTCCCACCATTTAAGACCGAATAAATCTTCACCTGACTCTTCCTTTTCCATAAAAAAAGTGTTCAAACACCCGAGTCTAGGATCCCTTATTTCCAGTGACGTGCGGTCAGGGGAGGCATGTTTGTTCATGTCATTTTGTATGACAACCGGATCCTTGCGGTGAGTAAATGAAGAACTAACCTAAAGTGAGGCCAGCACCTCATTTTATCTAGTAGTGCTGACAAAATGACAATGTCCTCTGTTTGGTGTGTAGTTGCCGTTAGGCATTCTGTGTTCACAATCTGATTAAATCTGATTTGAACTCAAACACTAACATGTCTTTTTTATTTTGTTCTCATAGCTTGGTGGCTACAATGGCAAAACATTTTAAGAAGTGTTGAGGCCTACGACCCAGAGACCAATGAGTGGCGTCAAATACCCCCCATGTTGAACGCCCGCTATAACTTTGGCACCGCAGTGATTAGCAAAAGGCTGTTTGTCATGGGTGGCTGGATCAGCTTTCACATAATCAATTGTGTTGAGTACTATGATGCTAAAACTAACACCTGGACTAGAACCTGTCCGATGAAGACTGCTCACTGGGGTCTGACCTGCTGCACCGTCTCCAATCACCCCAGTGTGAAACAAGACATCACAAGTCATGAAAACTTGTCACGATTAGAGTAAGTGTAAACGCTGGAGGTGGGTGGATGGATGATGGATGGATGGATGGATGATGGATGGATGAATGTGCTTGTTTTTATTTTGTGCATGTGGAAGTAAAACAACAAAATAGACTGAACAGAAAAACAAAAAAGACCAATGAAAGTAGATAAAACGACAATAAAAATACTCAAAGCAATGATTCCCACGTGTCCAAAAAGGAGTATGGTGAAGCATATGCTTATTTAAACCTACCCCTTCTCAAATACTTCATTAACAATCAACTATCTCAATCACTTATAGACACAAGTATTTACAAAACCAGAAAAAGAAGAAATTAAACAAACACACATATTTACAAAAAATAAGTACTGAAAACAAACGTAGTGGAAATAAAAAAATTAAAAAATAATTTATAACAACACCTAATTGTTGAAGCCCTTCTTCCTTCCTGTACTTGTTGAAAAGCATGTGTTCGTACCATTTTAAAACTGGGTCATACTTGGACATTTCTTGAGCTCCACATCCAATCCATTCCACAGCCTCACTCCACAAACAGAAATACTAAAACCCTTTCAAGTTGTTTGTGCCCTCTGATGTTTTAAATATAGCTGCCCCCTCAGATTATAATCCCCATCTCTGTCAAAGAACAACCTTTGAATATTCCCAGGAAGTAAATTGTTTTTTGCTTGATACATGATTTGTGCTGTTTGAAAATGAACCAGGTCTATGAATTTGAGTGTTTTTGATTGTAAGAGTAATGAATTAGTGTGATCTCTATAACCAAATGAACGATTCTTATGGCTCTTTTCTACAGTGTGGATAGTGGTTGTATTGTGCATTTGTAAGTACTGCTCCAGACCTCTGCACAGTAATGTAATTAAGTAAAATAAGTGAGCAGTAGAGAATTTAGAGTGATTTGTGGCCCAGACAGTGCTTTGCTTTCCTCAGAACTGAAATGTTTGTTTTGTGAATGTTTTACATGAGCCTTCCAATTTATTTTATCGTCAGTTAGTACCCCAAGAAATTTGTTTCCATGTACTCTTTCAATGTCAACACAATATTCTGGTATCTGTGCTTGTGTGTTCTTATTACATCCCGCTTCAAAGCGGTGATGTATTGTAATTGTCAGTGTTCGTGTGTTGGTCCGTTTGTCCGTCTGTCCATTAACTAGTCAACAAATATCTTTGTAACCGTTGTAGACAGAAAGATGAAACAAAAGGCCCATTACTCAGATGGCATAGGGGAAGAAAATGAGATGACCTTGACCTAGAGAAAACTAGGTCAAGGTCAAATTTCAACTTTTGTACACTCAGGAACCGCATAAGATAGAAAGATGAGGGAGAAGGCAAGTGTGAGTAAGTAGAGCAGAGCACCAGCTCTGATCTTTGACCTATGCAAGTAGGTCAGGGTACAATGTTGAAATCAAGGGTGTCGCAAAATGTTGCAGTCTGTGACTGCCTTGGTTCTAGTTACAATTTGCAAATAACGCAAATTTGGTTTTTACTTGAATTTAATGATAATTTGTTTTTGTCAAACCACAACTTCAGTTCGTACATTTCAGTCCTGATCTTCTCCAACAGCTCAGGTGATTCCCCTCGCAATAAAAAATGTTTGTGCCATCTGTAAACAAAACTAATTTCAATATTATAGAAACAGTTCTGGACCTAACACTGACCCCTGGGGGATGCCACAAGCAATGTCCAAGCATGATGATGTACTGTATATTCCCTCAACTTCACAAATGAATGAATGAACGAACAAACAAACGAACGAACGAACGAACGAACGAACGAACGAACGAACGAATGAACGAACGAACGAGTACTTTAATAATACCAAAGAATTTTAATGATTAATATGTTGGTGTTAATTATGTGAAATGCCCTTTTTCGATCTAAGAATACTCCAACTGATTGCAGTTTTTGATCTAGTGTGTCAGTGATC